>NW_024517096.1:849549-975523 GCF_017590135.1 Pyrgilauda ruficollis | reverse complement strand
TCCATTGGAATTCTTTGCATTTTGGGGCTTTTTGGGTTGGAATTTTGGGATTTCTGAGTTGGAATTTTGATATTTCCGAGCCGGAATTTTGGGAATTCTGGTTGGAATTTTGGGATTTCTGGCTTCTTTCAAGGAAGAGCAAAAAATTTGGGAACACCTCAAGGAAACTTTTCCCCCACAAAAAAAAGGGGTGAGATAGACACTGTTCCTTAGGAATTCTTGGAATTTTGGGTTGGAATTTTGGGAATTCTAGTTGGAATTTTGGGAATTCTACCTTATTTCAAGGGAAAACCAAGAACAGCAAAAAATTTGGGAACACCTCGAAGAAACTTTTTTATCCCGCAGAAAAAGGGATGAGATAGAAATTTTCCTTAGGAATTCTTGGAATTTTGGGCTTTTGGGGTTGGAACTTTGGGGTTTTTGGGTTGGAATTTTGGGAATTCCGGTTGGAATTTTGGGAATTCTGCAGGTCCTGGCTTATTTCACCTTCTGCCTGTGGTTGATTCCCTTCGCCTTCTTCGTGTCGCTGTCGGCCGGGGAGAACGTCCTGCCCTCCACGGTGCAGCCCGGAGGTGGGAACGGGGTTGGGAATGGGGTTGGGATGGGGTTGGGAATGGGGTTGGAATGGGGTTGGGAATGGGGTTGGGAATGGGATTGGGATTGGGAATGGGTGGGAAAGGATTTTGAGTTCGTCTGGTTTTGATCCCGCTCAGAACATCCCGGAAATTTGGAATTTTTGGGGGCATCAAGGGTGACGATGTCGTGGAAATTTGGGATTTTTGGGGGTCCCTTGGAGAATCCCAGAAATTTGGGGTCCTTGAGCCTTCAGAGAATCCCAGAAATCTGGGATCCTTGGGGCTTCCCAAGGGCACAGAATGTCCCAGAAATTTGGGATTCCTGCGGGGGATCCCTGAGCTCTTGGAGAATCCCAAGGATTGAACGTCCTGCCCTCCGTGGTGCAGCCCAGAGGTGGGAGTGGGGTTGGGATTGGGATTGGGTTGGGAATGAGATTGGGAATGGGATTGGGGTCAGGAATGGGTGGGAAAAGATTTCAAGCTCATCCAGTTCTGATCCTGCTCAGAATGTCCTGGAAATTTTGGATTTTTGGGATCCCTAAGGGCTCAGAATGTCCCGGAAATTGGGGGTCCCAAAGGCTCAAATAATCCCAGAAATTTTGGGATCCCTGAGTGTCCCCAAAGTCTCAGAATGTCCCAGAAATTTGGAATCCTTGGGGCTTCGCAAAGGGCTCAGAATGTCCCAAAATTTTGGGATTCTTGAGGGTCACCAAGGGTACAGAATGTCCCAGAAATTTGGGATCCTTGGGGGAATCCCTGAGCTCTTGGAGAATCCCAAGGATTGAACGTCCTGCCCTCCGTGGTGCAGCCTGGAGGTGGGAATGAGGTTGGGAATGGGATTGGGAATGGGATTGGGATGGGAATGGGGTCAGGAATGGGTGGGAAAGGATTTTGAGCTCGTCCAGTTCTGATCCCGCTAAGAATGTCCTAAAAATTTGGGGATTTTGTCAGAATGTCATGGAAATTTGGGATTTTTTGGTGGTTCTTGAGCCCTTGGAGAATCCCAGAAATCTGAGATTCCTAAGGCTTGCCGAGGATTCAGAATGTCCCAGAAATTTGGGATTTTGAGGCCTTGATTGCCCCAAAAGGCTCAAAATGCCCCAGAAATTTGGGACTTTTTTGGGAATTTTTTGGGAATTTATTGGGATTTTTTTGGGATTTTTTTTGGAATTTTTTAAAAAATTTTTTGGATTTTTTTGGGATTTTTTTTGAGATTTTTCGGCAAGTTTTTACAGTTTATGGAGGGATTTTTGAGAAATATTACAGGATTTTTTGAGGAATTTTTGAGAGGCCTTGATTGCCCCAAAAGGCTCAGAATGCCCCAAAAATTTGGGATTTTTTGGGAATTTTTTTGGGATTTTTGGGAAATTTTTCAGGGTTTTTTTCTGGATTTTTTGAGGATTTTTTTTTTTTTTTTGACAATTTTTATTGGGATTTTTTGGGATTTCTTGAGGATATTTTGAGGGAATTATTGGGAATTTTAGGGAATTTTTGGAGATTTTGGGATAATTTTAAGGAGGAGTTTTGGGGGATTTTTAGGGGATTTTTTTTAGGAATGTTGAGGGGATTTTTGGTGGGAATTTTGGGGCTTTTTTTGAGGATTATTTTGGAATTTTTTTTAGGATTTGGCAGGAATTTATTAGGAGATTTTTGGGGGATTTTTTGGGAATTTTTAGATTTTTTTTTTTGATTTTTGGGGATTTTTAAAGTTTTTTTTTTGATTTTTAGGGAGTATTTGGGGATTTTGGGGGATTTTTTAGGAGAATTTGGGATTATTTAGGTTTTATTTGGGGATTTTTCAGGAATTTTGAGGGAATTATTGGGGATTTGGGGGGGATTTTTTGGGGAAATTTTTGGGATTTTTTCAGATTTTTTGAGGGAAATTTTTAAGATTTTTTGGAGAATTTTTGGGTAATTTTCAGGGATTTTTTGGGGATTTTTGGGAATCTTTGGTAATTTCTGGGAGAATATGGGGGGAATTTTTGGAAGAATTTTGGGGAGTTTTTGAGGGATTTTAGGGATTTTTCAGGGATTTTTTTCAGATTTTTTTGGGGGAATTTTTGGGAACTTTTGGGATTGGCCTGGGGGGACGGGAGGGCTCCAAAATTTGGGATTTTCCCTCTGGAACGTTCTGATCCTGTTGTTTTTCCCTGTTTTTTCCCTGCAGTTCTGGTTGTGGTCAATCACTACCTGGCATTCCAATATTTTGCTGAGGAATTTTACCTCTTCTCCGAGGTGAGATCCCAAAAATTCCGGATTTTCCCCAATTTTCCCCTTTGGAAAATCCCCGATTTTTGGGTTGGTAGCTCTGAATTTCTTCAAAATAAAACTGATTTTTTTTTTTTATTTTTTCCAATTTTTTGGGGGTTTCTTGAGGTTCTGAAATTCCCTGGAACCTGCAGGTTTGGGGTTTTCCCAGGAAATTCCAGGAATGTGGAATGTTAATCCAAATTAATTACCAAAATGCTAAAAATTTTAGGAATTATTAAAAATTTAGGAAAAATAAGAAATAAATCATTAAAATTTCATTTTTCACCAATTTACCCCAAATCTTTTCCCATTGGGAATTGCCATTCCTGATTTTTCTGTTGGAATTCCATGACAAAATTCCCAAGAGGCCAAAATTCCATAAAAAAACGACAAAAATCCAATTTTTCCCTGAATTTTTGTGTTTTTTTTTTTCATCAATTTCATTAATTTTTCCAGGAGGATTTAATTGAATTAATTAAAATCTTAATTAAATTAATCCTTAATCGAAATCCGGGAATACAAAACCAGGAAGAGCAAGAAATTTGGGAACACTTTGAGGGAACTTTTTTATCCCACAAAAAAGGAGTGAGATGAAAATTTTCCATAGGAATTCTTGGAATTTTGGGGTTTTGAGGCCCTGGGGCTTCTTAAGGGCTCAGAATGTCCCAAAAATTTGGGATTTTTGGGGTCACCGAGGGTCAGAATAGCCCAGAAATTTGGGATTTCTGAGCCCTTGGAGAATCCCAAGGATTGAATGTCCTGAACTCCATGGTGCAGCCCAGAGGTGGGAACGGGGTCAGGAATGGGATTGGGTTGGAATTAGGAATGGGAATGGGGTCCGGAATGGGAATGGGAAGGGGATTGGGTGGGAAAGGATTTTGAGCTTGTCCAGTTCTGATCCTGCTCAGAACGTGCCAGAAATTTGGGATTTTTGGGGGTCCTTGAGCCCTTGGAGAATCCCAGAAATTGGGGATTTTTGGGGGTCATCAAGGGCTTGGAATGTCCCAGAAATCTGGGATCCTTGGGTGCCTCTGAACCCTTGGAGAACCCCCCCCAAAAAAAAAGAATCCCAGGACTCCCTGAGTCCTTGGAGAATCCCAAGGATTGGGTGTGCTAAGACCTCAGAGAATCCCAGAAATTTGGGATTTTTGGGGTCCCCAAAGGCTCAAAAAATCCCAGGCACCGGGAATCCCAAAGGCCCAGAAATTTGGGATTCCCTGAGACTTCCTAAAGGCTCTGAATGGAAAATTTGGGATTTCTGAGCCCTTGGAGAATCCCAAGGATTGAATGTCCTGAACTCCATGGTGCAACCCAGAGGTGGGAATGGGGTTGGGATTGGGATGGGAGTGGGATGGGAATGGGAATGGGATTGGGAATGGGATTGGGATTGGGAATGGGATTGGGAGGGAAAGGATTTTGAGCTCGTCCAGTTCTGATCCTTCTCAGAACGTGCCGGAAATTTGGGATTTTTGGGAGTCCTTGAGCCCTTGGAGAATCCCAGGAATCTGGGGTCCTTGAGAGTCCCCAAGGACTCTGAATGTCCCCGAAACTGAAGGTCCCAAAGAACCCCAGAAATTTGGGATCCTTGGGTGCTCCACAGGGCTTCAGAGAATCCCAGAAATTTGGGATTCCTGGGGCTTCCTAAAGGCTCAGAATGTCCCAAAAATTTGGGTTTTTTGGGTCCCCAAGGGCGCAGAATATCCCAGAAATTGGGGATCCCAAAGGCTCAAAGAACCCCAGAAATTCTGGGATTCCCGAGTGCCCCAAAATGTCCCAGAAATTTGGGATCCCTGCAGGTCCCTGAAATCTTGGAGAATCCCAGAAATTTGGGATTCCTGAGGCTTCCTGTGGGCTCAGAATATCCCAAAATTCTGGGATTTTTAGGGGTCACCAAGGGTCAGAATGTCCCAGAAATTGGGAGTCCCAAAGACTCAAAGAATCCCAAAAATTTGGGATTCCTGAGCATTTGGTGAACCCCAGAAATTTGGGATCTCTGGGCTCTCCAAAAGCTCCGAGAATTCCATGGAATTGTAACTTCCTGAATACCCCATAAATTTGGGATCCCTGATCACCCCAAAAATCCAATCCCACATTCCCAGTGGGGATCCAGGACCAGCCCCAAACTTCTTTGGGAATTCCATCCCAGTCCCAAAATCCCCAAACCTCCCGTTCCCCTCTGGAATTCTGATCCCGTTCCCCGTTTTCCGCAGACGACGTCGTCTCCAATTATTTCACCAAGGGGAAAAGAGGGAAACGCTCCGGGATTCTCCTGATTTTCTCCTTCATCAAGGAAGCCATCCTGCCCAGCAGGCAGAAAATTTACTGAAATTCGGGAATATTTGGGAATATCCAGAAGATCCCCAGCTGGAATATCCCAAATTTTGCCTCTTTCCGGGAATTCTTTGGGAATTCAGAGACTTGGACACTCCTGGAGGTGCCGACCACGCTTGGGGTTTTTCCTGCTGATTCCTTGGGAATGGTTTCATGGAAAATCTTGGGAATTTTGGGAATCTCCCGGTTTTCTCTGCGGGGTTTTTTTTTTGGAGCTGCTCCTGGGTTTTCCTGAGGGTTCCACAGAGCCGTGAATTAAAAAAAATATGGGAAAAATCGGGATAAATCCAGAGGATTCCACGCTGTCCCTTCATCCTGTTATTCCAGAAGGAATGATCCCAAAAAAAAATCAGGATTTGGGCGGTTTAAATCCTGAAAATTCCCGTTTTCCCCTCCAGCAAAGCCTTGGGAAGGGAATGGATTTTCCATGGGAATCTCAGTTTTCCAAGGAATTCCCAGAATTCCGGATTTTTCTGATCCTGCAGACGAGGGGGAATGTTGAGAATTCCCAGATTTTTCCTTCCTCTTCCAAAGGGTGAAAATCCTCCGAGGGAGCTGCAAATTTCTTCTTTCCCTTCAGAAAATTCCCATTTTTTTCTGGATTTTTCCATTCCCACCCCAGCCACGCTTGGGAATTCCTGATCCAGAAGATTTTTTGAGGAATTCCCCAAAAAATTCCTTTGGAAAAGCTGGAATTCTGCTCTGAGACCTCTTGGATTGGGATTTGTTGTTGATTTTTGGGTTTTTTCCCCTCTGGATTTGCTGGAAAATTCCAGGATGGGAATGAGGAAAATCAGGAATTCCTGATTCCTTTGAATCCCGATTTTCCTGGGAATTTTTCCAGCTGTTTTTCCATATTTTTCCAGCCTGGATTTCCAGGAGCTGAATCAGATTTTAGGGAAATCGTGGAATTCCATAAATATTTAACCAGGAAATGGAAATTCGGGATGAAATTTGGGAAAAAACATTCCCAGAAGCACCGGGAATGCGGGAAATTTATGAATAAAATGGAGAAATCCTGGATTTTCCTCGGGGTTTTGTGGATTTTTATTGGGATTGGGATTTTTCCGGGTCCCTGGAAGTGTCCAAGGCCAGGTTGTGGAATTTGGGTGGAATTTTGCCACGGGAATTCCAGGATTTTGGGGGAAATCCATGGATTCAGATCCCATCCCCCATCCTGTGGGATCATGGATTTTACTGAATCTGGAAAGGGCAGGAAAAGGAAATTCCCAAACTCTGGAATTTCCCTGGAAGCATCTGGGAGAGCCCAAAAAAAGCTGGATTTGGAAAAATCAGGGGAAAATACTCCAGGAATTGGGAAAATCAGAGAAAAATACTCCAGGATTTGAAGAAATCCAGGAAGAAACTCCAGGAAAGTTCCAGGATTTGGAGAAATCTGGGAAGAAACTCCAGGATTTGAAGAAATTTGGGAAAAAGCTCCAGGAAATTTCCAGGATTTGGGAAAATCCAGAAAAAAAACTTCAGGAAAGTTCCAGGATTTGGAGAAGTCTGGGAAAAATCTCCAGGATTTGGGAAAAATCTGGGAAGAAATTCCAGGATTTGAAGAAATCTGGGAAAAAGCTCCAGGAAATTTCCAGGTTTTGGGAAAAATCTGGAAAAAACTTCAGGATTTGGAGAAGTCCAGGAAAGTTCCAGGATTTGAAAAAAATCTGGGAAAATCTCCAGGAAAGTTCCAGGATTTGGAAAAGTCTGGAAAAATTTCCTTCTCCTTTTCCAGCAGGAATTTCCCTTTTTTTTTTTTTTTTGGGCCTCTCATTCCTAGTTTTCCTCCTGGAAAATCCATAGGGAAAAGGAGCAGGAATTCAGGGAAATTTGGGAAAAATCCCTCCCAGCCTTAAATCTTTGAATTCCAGCTGGAGGAGGAGGGAAAGAAAACGGGATAAAAACAAATCTGAGGGAATTCCCAGGGAATGGAGGATTTGGGATTCCTGGGAAAGGAGCTTTGGAATGTCGGGAATAATTCCAGGTGGTCTCAAATCCAAGGGAAATAAAGGATTTTATTTGGATGTTGTAGGAAAGGAGGAGCTGCCAGAAGTCCTGTGGGATTTTGGGGAAGGAATTCCCGAATTTTGGGGGAATTTGGAGGGTGGGATGGAATTCCACGGGGTGGGCGGGGTTTGGATCATTCCCAAGGCAAAGCAGCGCGGAATTCCAGGGGATTCCATTTTTTCAGGAATTCCCAGGAGGGTGGGAAATTCTGGGAAAATCCCTGGAAAGGAGGGTGGGAAATTCTGGAAAATGGGCAGGAAAATCCCAGGAAATGAGGATGGAAAATTCCAGGAAAGGAGGGTGGGAAATTTTGGGAAATGAGGCATGAAAATCTGGGAAAGGAGAACAGGAAATTCTGGGAATCAAAAGTGGAAAATCCTGGGAAAATCTTGGGAATGGAGGGCAGGAAATCCTGGGAAATGAGGGAGGAAAATCCCAGGAAATGAGGGCGGGAAATCCTGGAAAGGAGGGTGGGAAATTCTGGGAATTGAGGGTGGAAAATCCCAGGAAAGGAGCATGGGAAATCCTGGGGAATGCGGGTGGGAAATCCTTGGAATTGAGGGTGGGAAGTCGTGGAAAGGAGGCAGGAAAGTCTCGGGGAA
The DNA here is from genome assembly GCF_017590135.1 of Pyrgilauda ruficollis. Taxonomy (NCBI): domain Eukaryota; kingdom Metazoa; phylum Chordata; class Aves; order Passeriformes; family Passeridae; genus Pyrgilauda; species Pyrgilauda ruficollis. Next base: position 967,755 of record NW_024517096.1, on the reverse strand, counting down.
AAAAGGGTGGGAAATCCTTGGAAATTAGGATGGGAAAGCCTGGAATATGAGGGCGAGAAATCCTGGGAAAATCTTGGGGAAAAGGGGTGGAAAATCCTGGGAAAGGAGGGTGGGAAAGTTGGGGAAAAAAGGGATGAAAATTCCTGGGAAAGGAGGCAGGAAAATCTTGGGAATTGAGGGTGGGAAAATCCTGGAAAGGAAAGCGGGAAATCCTGGGAAAAAAAGGGTGGAAAATCTTGGGGAAAAGGGGTGGAAAATCCTGGGAAAGGGGGGTGGGAAATGGTGGGAATCGAGGGTGGAAAATCATGGGAATATCCTGAGAATGGAGGTCGTGAAATCCTGGGAAAGAGGGCAAAAAATCTTGGGGAAAAAGGGTGGGAAATCCTGGGAAATAAGGGTGGGAAATTCTGGGAATTGAGGGTGGGAAGTCCTGGAAAAGAGGCAGGAAAATCTTGGGAATGGAGGGTGGGAAAATCCTGGAAAGGAAGGCGGGAAATCCTGGGAAAAAAGGGTGGAAAATCTTGGGGAAAAGGGGTGGAAAATCCTGGGAAAGGAGGGTGGAAAATCTTGGGGGACAAGGCTGGAAGACCCTGGGAACTGATGGTGGGAAAATCCCAGGAACTGAAGGTGGAAAATCCCGGGAAAGGAGGGTGGGAATTCCTGGGAAGCGGCTCCTAGGCGTTGTCCCCGCTGTCCCAGGCCCAGCGGGGGCGGGGACGTGTCCTGGGGAGGCCACCAAGGCCCCGGGGCCGGAAGGGGACACTGGCCGTGTCCGTGTCCTTGTCCTTATCCGTGTCCTGCTCCTGGTCCTTGTTGCGGTTTCCTGGGAAAAGCCGTGAGAGGAATGGCAGCAGGGACAGGAGGGGACAGCTGCCGGTGTCACCTCCACGCCCTCCTTGGGGACATTCCCAGCTCCCTACCCGCGTCTGGCTCCTTCCCAGCTCCGTCACGCTCCTGTGCTCCCGTGGAATTCCGCATGGAATTGGTGCCCGTGGAACTGGTGCCCATGGAATTGGTGCTCATGGAATTGGTGCCCATGGAATTGGTGCCCATGGAATTGGTGCCCATGGAATTGGTGCCCATGGAATTGGTGCCCATGGAATTGGTGCCCATGGAATTGGTGCCCATGGAATTGGTGCCCATGGAATTGGTGCCCATGGAACTCCTCATGGAATTGGTGCCAAAGGAATTGATGCCCATGGAATTCCCCATGGAATTGTTGCCCATGGACTGGTTTCCCATGGAATTGTTGCCCATGGAATTGCCCACGGAATCCCCCATGGACGCGTCCAGGGCCCGGCGCCGCCGCTCCAGGATGGATCCCAGCTCCAGGACGGATCCCAGCTGCTGATCCCGGCTCTTCCGGCTGCGCCTCCGGCTCGGCCTCCGCAGGGCACCCTGGGACAGCCGGGGTCACCAGGGGGACACCGAGGGGACAGCAAGGGGGACAGCGAGGGGACACTGAGGGGACACCGTGGGACAGCAAGGGGACACTGCAGGGACAGCGCGTCAACACCGTGGGTGTGCAAAGGGGACATCTGAAGGGGCACCAGGGGGAAACTGAGGGACACCGCAGGGACAGAATGGGGACACTGCAGGAGAGCATGGCAACACCATGGCAACACCGGGACACCACCGGGACACCGAGGGGACAGCGTGGGGACACCATGGGGACACCAAAGGGACACCAAGGTCACACCATGGGTACACCATGGCAGCATGATGGGACATTGAGGGGACACCATGGGGGCATCAAAGGGACACCAAGGGGACAGCGCTGCCCACCAGGATCCCCTGCAGCTCCAGCGCTGCGCTCCTCCTCTTGCTGGTCATGGAGTCCTGCCGGGAAATTGGGAATGGCTCAGTCCTGGGAATTCCTGACCCCCGGAATGGCTCAATCCCAGGAGATCCTGACCCCCGGAATGGCTCAATCCTGGGAATTCCTGACCCTGGGAATTCCTGACCCCAGGAATGGCTCAATCTCAGGAATTCCTGACCCCGGGAATGCCAGGCCTGCCAGCCCGTTGTCCCCATTGTCACCTGGCACGGGGATGGCCTGGCCCTGGCCGGCCGCAGGACGATCCCGGTCCGGATCCGCTCCAGCATCTCCTGCACGGCCCGGGCATGGATGTCCTCTGTCCCTGAGTCACCTGCCAGGGTGGCACCGCGTGTCACCTCCCCGTGCTGGGGACACCGCGCACGTCATGCTGAGGGTGGAGCTGTCACCTCCCCGGGCAGTGCCACCCTGTCCCCAGATCACCCCCAATGGAGCTCGGGGACCCCTGGAGCACCCCTTGTTCTGGTGACACTTTGGGGACACTCCTGATGTCCCCACCCCCCCGTCACAGTAACATTTTGGGGACATTCTCCATGTCCCCTCTCCTGCCCCTGGTGACACTTTGGGGACTCTGCAGATGTCCCCAGCCTGGTGACACTTTGGGGACACTCCTGATGTCCCCAGCCTGGTGACACTTTGGGGACACTCCTGATGTCCCCAGCCTGGTGACACTTTGGGGACACTCCTGATGTCCCCAGCCTGGTGACACTTTGGGGACACTCCCGATGTCCCCACCCCTCAGGACTCACTTTGCTCCCGGCTTTTCCGCGCCTTCCTCTGCCGGAGGGTGGCCAGGGGGCTGCGGGGGGGACAGGAGGTGACACCAGAGGGGACAGGAGGTGACAAGTCTGTCACCCTGTCCCCTCCCCTTGGGGACAGTCAGGGTGTGGGCAGCGGTTTTCCAAGAATATTCCGGAATGTTGGCCGGAAAAGCCGCCGGGATGTCACCTACTCGGCGGGGATGGCGGTGGCAGCGGGCGGTGGCAGCGGTGGCGGCGGTGGCACCTCGGGGTGGCTCTGAGGTGGCTGTGCCAGCTGCTCCCAGAGCGATCCCACTGGAATGAGGCGGGATTGGGATTGGGGATCCCTCCGGAACTTTCTGGAATCCCCCATGAACCCTCTAAAATCCCCCTGGAATCTGTCTGGAACTCCTCTGGAATATTCTGGAATCCCCTGGAATCATCTGGAATTCTTTGGAATCCCCCTGGATTTCCTCTGGAATCCCCCCTGGAATCTTCTGGAATCCCTTTGGGATCCCCCCAGAATTCCTCTGGGATCTTCTAGAACCCTTTGGAATTATTTGGATCCGTCTGGAATCCCCCCAGAATCTTCTGGAATTCTCCTGGAATCCCCTCTGGGATAATCTGGAAACCTCTGGAATCCCTCTGGAATTTTTTGTAATTCCCCTGGAATCCTGTAAAATCCCCCTGGAATCATCTGGAATCTCTCTGAAATCCTCTGAGATCCCTCTGGAATTCTTTGGAATCTGCCTGGAATCCCCCTGGAATCCCTCTGGATTTTTCCTGGAATCCTCTAAAATCCCCCTGGAATTTTTTTGAATCCCCCTGGAATCCTCTGGAATCCCCCCGGAATCCTTTGGAATTTTCTGGAATCCCTCTGGAATCCCCTGGAACCCTCTGGAATTCCATGTGGAAATTCCCACCTTCCTTCTCCAGCCCTTCCAGCCTCTCCCTCAGCTCCCGCTTCTCCTCCCGCTCCTCCTCCAGCGCTTCCCGCGCCCGCTGCAGCTCCTCCCGCTGCTGCTCCAGCTCCTGCTCCTGTGGGATGTGGGAATTCCGGAATCTGGGAAAACCCCAAGGACGGCAACGCTCCCCGACCCTAAAACTGGGAATTTGGGGAAAAACTCCCGGTGGGTTTTAGGGCAAATCCCCCCTCGCTGTGGGATGAGGTTCCATCAACACCTCGGGAAATCCATGGTGGGAATTCCATGGTGGAAATCCATGGTGGGAAATCCATGGTGGGAAGAATGGCTCAATCTCAGGAATTCCTGACCCCGGGAATGCCAGGCCTGCCAGCCCGTTGTCCCCATTGTCACCTGGCACGGGGATGGCCTGGCCCTGGCCGGCCGCAGGACGATCCCGGTCCGGATCCGCTCCAGCATCTCCTGCACGGCCCGGGCATGGATGTCCTCTGTCCCTGAGTCACCTGCCAGGGTGGCACCGCGTGTCACCTCCCCGTGCTGGGGACACCACGCACGTCATGCTGAGGGTGGAGCTGTCACCTCCCTGGGCAGTGCCACCCTGTCCCCAGATCACCCCCAATGGAGCTCGGGAACCCCTGGAGCACCCCCTGTTCTGGTGACACTCTGGGGACTCTGCAGATGTCCCCAGCCTGGTGACACTTTGGGGACACTCCCGATGTCCCCAGCCTGGTGACACTTTGGGGACACTCCCGATGTCCCCACCCCTCAGGACTCACTTTGCTCCCGGCTTTTCCGCGCCTTCCTCTGCCGGAGGGTGGCCAGGGGGCTGCGGGGGGGGACAGGAGGTGACACCAGAGGGGACAGGAGGTGACAAGTCTGTCACCCTGTCCCCTCCCCTCAGGGGCGGTCAGGGTGTGGGCAGCGGTTTTCCAAGAATATTCCGGAATGTTGGCCGGAAAAGCCGCCGGGATGTCACCTACTCGGCGGGGATGGCGGTGGCAGCGGGCGGTGGCAGCGGTGGCGGCGGTGGCACCTCGGGGTGGCTCTGAGGTGGCTGTGCCAGCTGCTCCCAGAGCGATCCCACTGGAATGAGGCGGGATTGGGATTGGGGATCCCTCCGGAACTTTCTGGAATCCCCCATGAACCCTCTAAAATCCCCCTGGAATCTGTCTGGAACTCCTCTGGAATATTCTGGAATCCCCTGGAATCATCTGGAATTCTTTGGAATCCCCCTGGATTTCCCCTGCAATCCTCTGGAATCCCCCCTGGAATCTTCTGGAATCCCTTTGGGATCCCCCCAGAATTCCTCTGGGATCTTCTAGAACCCTTTGGAATTATTTGGATCCGTCTGGAATCCCCCCAGAATCTTCTGGAATTCTCCTGGAATCCCCTCTGGGATAATCTGGAAACCTCTGGAATCCCTCTGGAATTTTTTGTAATTCCCCTGGAATCCTGTAAAATCCCCCTGGAATCATCTGGAATCTCTCTGAAATCCTCTGAGATCCCTCTGGAATTTTTTGGAATCTGTCTGGAATCCCCCTGGAATCCCTCTGGATTTTTCCTGGAATCCTCTAAAATCCCCCTGGAATTTTTTTGAATCCCCCTGGAATCCTCTGGAATCCCCCCGGAATCCTTTGGAATTTTCTGGAATCCCTCTGGAATCCCCTGGAACCCTCTGGAATTCCATGTGGAAATTCCCACCTTCCTTCTCCAGCCCTTCCAGCCTCTCCCTCAGCTCCCGCTTCTCCTCCCGCTCCTCCTCCAGCGCTTCCCGCGCCCGCTGCAGCTCCTCCCGCTGCTGCTCCAGCTCCTGCTCCTGTGGGATGTGGGAATTCCGGAATCTGGGAAAACCCCAAGGACGGCAACGCTCCCCGACCCTAAAACTGGGAATTTGGGGAAAAACTCCCGGTGGGTTTTAGGGCAAATCCCCCCTCGCTGTGGGATGAGGTTCCATCAACACCTCGGGAAATCCATGGTCGAAATTCATGGAAAGAAATCCATGGAGCGAAATGAATGGAAAGAAATCCATGGAGAGAAATCCATGATGGGAAACCCATGGTGGAAATCCATGGAAAGGAATCCATGGAGGGAGATCCATGGAAAGAAATCCATGATGGGAAATCCATGGTGGGAAATGCATGGAGGGAAATCCATGATGAGAAATCCATGGAAAAAGCAGTGCTCCATGGAAAAATGGGAATGGAGGGGTGGGATCTGGAGCGCGCAGTCCCCTCCCCGCGATGTCCCCAGGCTTGGGGACAGTCCCTCACCCGCTGGCGCCGTTCCTGCCGCGTCTCCTCCAGCTCCCGGCTGAGTTTTTCCAATTCCTGGAGCGCTTCCAGGATTTGGGAGTTGGGCGCGGCGCTCCTCAGCAGGATGGAGCTCTGGCGCTTCGCCTCCTTCTGCTGGACCAGCATCTGGGAGCGCGGGTGTCACCACGGTGTCACCTCGGTGCCACCTCGGTGCCACCTTCCAGAGGTGCTGGTGGTGAATCCCGCCCGGCTACATCCCGAAAAACCGCAGCGGGAGACCCCTGGGATCATCCCATTCCCTTGGGATCACCCCATTCCCTTGGGATGGGTGCCAGGGGTGCTGTCACCTCCGTGCCACCCCCAGCGGTGTCCCCAAGGCCTTGGTGGCACCTGGTGGGCGAAGGCCTCGGCGTGGCAGCGCAGGTCCTGCTCCAGCTCCAGCTGCTCCAGGGCCTGGCAGTAATCCTGGGTGACAATCTGGGACACTGCGGGGACAGCGGGGTGGCACCGGGGAAAGGGAGGGGAGAGGGGTAGGAAGTAGGGGGAGAAGTTTGGGAAATGAGGGGAAAAGGGGTGGGAAAAAGGGTGGGAAAAAGGGTGAAAAATGGGGGAGGAAAAGGGGGGGGAAGTGGAAGAAAAGGATGGAAAAGGTTTGGGAAGAGGGAGGAAAAAGGGGGGAAAAGGTTTGGGAAATTGGAGGAAAAGGGTGGCAAAGAGGTGGGAAAAGGGAGGAAAAGGTGGGAAAGGGGGGAAATAAGGGGTGGGAAAAGGGGGAAATTAGGGTGGGAAAAGGGAGAGGAAAAAGGGGGGAAGTGAAAGAAAAGGGTGGAAAAGGTGTGGGAAAGGGGGAAAAAAGAGGTGGGAAAGTGGGAGAAAGGGTGGGGAAAGGGAGAAAATGGGTGGGAAACGGGGTAGAAATAAGGGGGACAAATGTGGAAAAATAGGGAGAAAAAAGGGTCGGGAAAGGGAGAAAATTGATGGGAAAATGGGGGGGGGAAAGGGGAAAAAAGAGTGGGAAAAGGGGGAAATGAGGGTGATGCCACCACGGGCACGTGGGCACGGCCACCTGGCGTGGGTGGGGACAGCCGGGGCAGCTGCCAGCTGTTGGTTTGGGGTGGCACTGGTGGCACCGGGAGGGGACACGGGGACCCTGCTGACCTCTCTTGAAGGACCTCAGTGCCCTCTGGCTGGCGGCCAGGGCTGCCCGCAGGCGCTGCTGCTCCTCCCGCTCCAGCTCCAGCTGTTCCGGGAAAACACGGGAAAATATGTGAGAAATCCGGGAAATAGCCGGGAGAAAATAAGTGAAAAATCCATGAAAAAATTCGCAAAAATCCGTGAAATATCCGGGAGAAAATCTGGGACAAATCGTCAAAAAATCTGTGAAAACTTCGTGAAAAATCTGTGAATGATCAGGGAGAAATCCAGGAGAAATCTGGGAGAAAATCTATGACAAATCGTGAAAAATCCAGGAAAACTCAGTGAAAAATCCAGGACAAGTCTGGGGGAAAACCAGGAAAAAATCAGTGAAAAATCCGGGAGAAAATCTAGGAGAAATCCACAAAAATTTCAAGAGCAATTTCGTGAAAAATCAGTGAAAAATCAGTGAAAAATCCGGGAGAAAATCAGAAAAAAAAATCAGCAAAAAATCTGCAAAAATTAGCGAAAAATCAATGAAAAATCCCACCCTGAGCCCTGGGACATTTTTGGGCTTAATCCCCAAAATCCCAAAATGGGAAAGGGGGGTTAAGGCCAATTTTGGGGTACCTGGGTGTGCAGGTGCTGCAGCTGTGCCTGGAGGTCCCGGTGATGTTCCAGGAGCTGGGAGAGATCTTCCTGTGGAGCTGGGAGAAAAGTGGGAATGAGGGGTGGGAAATTGAGGGGTGGGAAAGGGGGAAAAGGGGGAAAGGGAGAAAAGGGGGAGAGGGGGGAAAGTGGGAAAGGGGAAAACAGGAGAAAAGAGAAAAAGGTGGAAAAGGAGGAAATGAGGAGTGGGAAATGGGGGGAATGAGGAGTGGAAAAGGGGTAGAAAAAGTGGGAAATGGGGGGAAAAAGATTGGGAAAGGGGGAATTGAGGGGTGGGAAATTGTGGGAGTGGGGGAAAGAGGAAAAAGGGTGGGAAATGGAGGGAATAAGAGGGGTGAAAGGGGAGTGGGAAATGGGGGGGAATGAGGGGTGGGAAAGGGAGATAAAAAGTGGGAAATGGGGTGGGGGAGAAAGGTTGGGAAAGGGGGAATTGAGGAGTGGGAAACTGGGGAGAAGGTTGGGAAATGGGGGGGGGGGAAAGTGGGAAAGGGGGAAAAAAGGGATGGGAAAGGGGAAAAAAAGGGATGGGAAAGGGGAAAAAAGGGATGGGAAAGGGCAGCTCAGCCCTCCTGGAGCTGGGCACCCCTGGTCACCCCATCCCAGCTGTGTCCCCCATATCCCGACTGGAATCTGCCTCCGCAACGGGATCCAGCGGGAATGGGCTGTGACAGCGGGGTGGCACCCCCGGGACACCCCCAAGGATCATCCCAGCGGTGGGATCAGGGAATTTGGGATGTTCTCACGAGGTCCCGAGAGCAGGAAGTGGCACCTTGGGAAAAGAGGATGGGAAAGGGGAAGCACGAGCGGTGTCGGCGACTGCGGTTGGATTTCGGTGTCGCTTTCGCTTGATTTGACCCAAAATGGGGCTTGGGAATGGCCCCAAAGCTCGGTGTGGGGACAACCTGGGATTTGGGGACACTGGGAGGGGACAGTGGGACAGGGATGGGGTGGGATCCTGTTCCGGGGTGGGATTGGGTTGGGATTGGGTTGGGATTGGATTGGGATTGGGTGGGATGGGATGGGATGGGGATGGGATGGGATGGGATCCATGGGATGGGATGGGATCCATGGGATGGGATTGGGATTGGGTGGGATCGGATGGGATGGGATGGATTTGGATGGGATGGGGTGGAACACCCCAGGCTCACCTGGGAGCTGGGTATGGGTGGGTGGCTCCTCCGGGGGCACCTCCGTGTGTGTCACCTCCTCTGGGGCCACCTCAGGTGTCATCACAGGTGTCACCTCCTCTGGGGTCACCTCAGGGGTCCCTTTGGGGCTCCTGGCCAGGCTGAGCCTCTCCAGCTGTGCGTTCTCCTGCTCCACCAGAATCCCAGGATTGGGGTTCCCCCTGCACTCCCCGAGCCGGGCGTGCCCCGAGGGTGCCCCAGCACCTTGTCCCCACGAAGGGACAGCTTTGGGGACCTGTCCCCATCCCCACCTGGGCACTGAAGGCCTGAGCTCGCTGCCAGCACTGCTGCTCCAGCTCCACCTCGGTGTCCAGCGCCGCCAGCTCGGCCAGCAGCGCCTGCGACGCTGCCGGTGACACCGGCGGTGACACCGGGGGTCAGGTGCCACCAGCGTGTCCTGCTCATGGCCCGCTGTGCCCAGAGCCCGGCCAGGGGGATTTACCCCAGAGCCTGCGGGGGGCCAGGGAGGTGCCGGCGACATTGGGGACACTGGGATGGGACAATGGGAATGGGACACTGGGATGGGACATGGGGACGGGACATGGGGACGGGACACCAGGAAGGGACAGGGCTCACCTTGCTCCAGCTCGGCCAGCCGGCTCTCGGTGTCATCTGGCACTGGATCCAAGGGTGGGTGCTGTGGTGGGAAAAATGGGAATGAGGCTCTGGGTCGGCACGGAATTCCGTTGGCATGGAATTCCATTAGCATGGAGTTCCATCGGCACAGTATTCCATCGGTACGGCCATGGCAAATGTCACCGTGTTGGCACGGCGTGGCATTGTCATGGCACGGAATGGCCCTCGGGATGGAATTCCATTGGATGGAATGGCCGTTGGGATAATGCCCTTGGGATAGAATTCCATTGGCACTGTTTGGCAGTGGCACCGCTTTGGTGCAGAATTCCATTGGCAGGCATTCCACCAGCGTGGAATTCCATCTGCACCAGCAGGGCATTCCATTGGCATTCCATCATCATTCCATTGGCATTCCATTGGCATTCCATCATCATTCCATCGGCATTCCATTGGCATTCCATCATCATTCCATTGGCATTCCATTGGCATTCCATCATCATTCCATCATCATTCCATCATCATTCCATCATCATTCCATCGGCATTCCATCATCATTCCATCGGCATCCCATCATCATTCCATCATCATTCCATTGGCCATCCCTGAGCCTCCCGGACACCCCCAGCGCCGGGGACGCTGTTCCCCGGTCACCCTGGAATCTGGACATGGGGCACCCCCCGCTTCATCCCCCCAATTTATGGGATCAGGAAGGAGGAATCCAATGGAAAAGGAGCCTGGAAGCGATACCTGTGCAGGAGCTGCCTCTTCATCCTCCTCCTCCTCCTCCTCGCTGCTCCCGGACTCCAGGATGGCTGCGGGGACCCGAGCCAGGACAGTGGTGACACCAGGGGTGACAGTGGGGGACAGGACGGTCCCTGGCACCCCCGAGTGTCCCCTCTGCAGAGGGGGACGCAGCCCTGGGGTCCCCGATGTGGCACTGGGGACATCCCTTATCCCCAGGGTCCCCAGCTCCCCCTGGACCGTTCCCCGCAATCCCAGATCCAGTGGTGAATGCTCTTGGGAATCTGAATCCCGACCCCTTTTCCCAGACCGGACCCTCTCCCCAGCCAATCCCCCAATCCTGAGGAGAGAAAATCCCCCCCGACCCCAAATCCCACCCCCCAAACCCCACTGGTGACCCCCCAAAAATCCCCCACGAGGTTCCCTCTTACCCGTGAGGTGTCCCCCGACTCCGTCCCCAGCCCGGGCCATGCCCAGGGCCCCCCAAACCCCCGAGATCTGGGGGTGCCTCCCTCTCTCCGGCGCTGCCTCCTCGTTCCCCGCAGGGAAGTGAAACCACCCTGCCCTCCCTCTCCCCTCCCTCCTCCAGAGAGGCCCCGATCCCAACGGGGGGAAGCGAAACCCACAGCAGGATCTTGGAATTTTCCACGGGGGTGTTTTCCCCTAAAACACAGAATTATGGGGTTCTGGGGAGCTGCAGCTCGGGCTGGGGTGAGGGGCTGCTGCTCCAGGGTTTCCCAGGGTGGGAATTCCTTGGCCATGGAAGGAAACATTGGAGCACGGAAGGCTTTGGTGACCACGGTTATTTATTCACCGATAAAAACAAAGAGATTTTTCCCGATTTTAGGAAGGGGGATCCAATTGTAGGAAAGGGGGATCCGATGGTAGAAAAGGGGGATTTGTGAGGATTTGGGATCACAGGGCCGTGCCCTGCTCGGGCGCCTTGGCCTCGCGGGGGTAGAACTCGGCCAGGATGTTTTCGGGGATGCGCTTGAGGAGCTGCTTGGGGAAGATGCGCAGGAGCTGCCAGCCGATGTCCAGCGACTCGAAAATGCTCCGGTTCTCGTAGGGACCTGCCGGCGGAGCGGGGCGCAGGATTTGGGGCTGCTGCAGGGGCTCCCCCAGATCCCAAATCCCCGGTTTAGGGCCGGGGGCTCACCCTGGGAGATGAAGTGCTTCTCGAACTTGTGCAGGAACTCCAGGTAGAGCAGGTCGTCGGCGGACAGGGCCTCCTCGCCCACCACGGCCTTCATGGCCTGCACGTCCTTCCCGATGGCGTAGCAGGCGTACTGCGGGATCCAGGGATTCCACCCATGGATCGGGATGGGCACGGACCCCACAGCCTGGCCGGTGCCACCAAGGGACACTTCCCACCGGCCTGGGTGGCTCAAAGGTCCATCCCAACCTGGCCTTGGGCACTGCCAGGGATCCAGGGGCAGCCACAGCTGCTCTGGGAATTCCAGCCCAGCCCCTGCCCACCCTCCCAGCCAGGAATTCCTTGCCAAGATCCCAGCCCAATCTCCCCTTTGCCAGTGGGAGCCATTCCCTGTGTGCTGTCCCTGCAGGCCTTGTCCTCAGTCCCTCTGCAGCTCTCCTGGAGCCCCTCCAGGGACTCTGAGGATTCCCTGGAATTTTCCCTTCTCCAGGGAAACATTCCCTGCTCTCCCAGCCTGGCTCCAGAATCCTGGAATGGGACCTTAAATCCCATTCCATTCCACCCCCATCCATGTTTAGGAACACCTTCTCCTATCCCAGGTTGCTCCTGTCCAGCCTGGCCTTGGACATTTCAGGGATTTGGGGCAGCCCCAGCATTCCTGGGTGCTGTCACTTTCCCTGGATTTTCCCCACATCCCAATAAAGGCAGCTGAAGATTTGGGATTTAGAACATCCCATGGAGCTCAGTGGGATCCAAGCCTGAATCATCCCAAAATCAGAGCTCCTGTCTGGAATCCCGTGGCCATTCCTGGGGCTCTGAGCTGTTCCCTTCTCCAGGAGAACATTCCCAGCTCTCCCAGCCTGGCTCCAGAGCAGCTCCAGCCCTCAGAGCATCTACAGAACCTCCTCTGGAATTGCTCCAGCAGCTCCACACCCTCCTGAATTTGGGATCTGGGAGCAGGAGCAGCTCCACAGGTGCGATCTCACCTGAGCCTCCCAAGCAGGGACAGGAGGTCCCTGAAGTGACAAACGCCCCCCGAGTGTCCCCAGGCCCTCACCAGCTGGTTGGACACGTCCCCGTGGTCCTTCCTGGTCATTCCCTCTCCGATGGCCGATTTCATCAGCCGGGACAGGGACGGCAGAACGTTGATGGGAGGGTAAATCTGTAGGGTGGGAGCGACCCCAGTGTCCATCCAGCCCTGGGGATCCCCACCCGTACCCCCAGCACCCCCATCCCGGTGTTCCCGGGTGGTTTCCAGCTCCGGTGGATGCTGGGTCCATCCCTGGATCCATCCAGGATCCATCCCTGGAGAGGAGAAGGGGTTTGGGAACGAACCTGGCGGTTGTGGAGCTGCCGGTCCACGTAGATCTGGCCCTCGGTGATGAAACCCGTCAGGTCGGGGATGGGGTGGGTGATGTCTGGGGTGGGGGGACAAAGGGCTTGTGAGACCCCAAAGTGGGGCTGGCAGCTCAGCTGGACACGGGACACCGCTGTGCCACATCTGTGGGGTCACCGGGGCAGCGCAGCCCCCACTGGGGTCAATAGGGGGGTTTGGTGTCACCCCATTACCCCAGGGTGACCCCAAATGGGAGGGGATGGGGTGGTTGGGATGGCACAAAGGGGTTTGGATGTCACCTCCTTGTCCTGGAGCCACCCCAAATGGGAGGGGATGGAGTGGTTGGAATGGCACAGAGGGGTTTGGATGTCACCTCCTTGTCCTGGAGCCACCCCAAATGGGAGCGGATGGGAGTGGATTGGATGGCACAGAGGGGTTTGGGTGTCACCCCATTGCTCCAGAGTGGCCCCAAATGGGAAAGTATGGGGGTGCTTGGGATGGCACGGAGAGGTTTTGGTGTCACCCCCTTGTCCTGGAGCTGGGACCCCAAATGGGAGGGAATGGGATGGTCGGGATGGCACAGAGGGGTTTTGGTGTCACCTTCCTGTTCTGGGGTTGGGGACCCCAAATGGGAGGGGATGGGATGGTTGGGATGGCACAGAGAGGTTTTGGTGGCACTCCCTTGTCCCAGAGCCAGGGACCCCAAAAGGGAAGATATGGGGGTGGCTGGGATGGCACAGAGGGGTTTTGGTGTCACCTCCCTGTCCTGAAACCGAGGACCCCAATCAGGAGGTGTTGAGGGCTTGTTGGGGACATGGGGAAGCCACAGACCTTAAATCACCCCAGCAGCGTCACCACCCCAGGAGCTCCCAAAACCGGGTAAAACCGGAGCAGTTTGGGATTTCCCATCCCTGCGATTTCCCGGAGTGGGGAAATCCCCATCTCCCATGGCATTCCCGTCCCCTCCCGGTATTCCCGGCCCCGCCGTGTCCCGCTGACCGTCGTTGGGCATGGTGAGGATGGGGATCTGGGTGATGGAGCCGTTCCTGCCCTCCACGCGCCCGGCGCGCTCGTAGATGGTGGCCAGGTCCGTGTACATGTAGCCGGGGAAGCCGCGGCGGCCCGGGACCTCCTCCCTGGCTGCTGACACCTGTGGGGTTGGGGCGTCAGAGCACCCCAAACACCCCAAAAACCACGGGAGGCACGAGGGACACGAGTGTCCTGAGCAGCCCAGGTGTGCTAGGGTGCCCCAAGCACCCCAAAAAACGCCAGGAGCTTGGGAACCCCAGGTGTGCTGGGAATTCTGAGCACTCCAGACACCCCAAAAACCCCAAACACCTCAAAACCCCCAGAAACCACGGGAACCCCAGGTGTTCTTGTCACTGTGATCACCCCAAACATCCCAAGGACCCTGGGAACCCCAGATGTCGTTGTGACCCTGAGGACCCCGGGGACCCCAAACACAAGTGTCCTGAGCAGCCCAGACACCCCCAAAAACCCCAGGTGTGCTGCGTATCCCAAACACCCCAAAAAACTCGAGAACTGTGGAAACTCCAGGTATGATGAGGATCCTGAACACCCCAAAAACCCCAAGAAGCTTGGGAACCCCAGGTGTGCTGGGTGCCCCAAGCACCTCAGACACCCCAAACACCCCAAAACTCCCAAACACCCCAAAAATCACGGGAATCCCAGCTGTCCTTGTCACCTCGATCACCCCAAACACCCCAAGGACCCTGGGCTGTCCTTGTCACCCCAAATCCTCCAAGAACTCTGGGACTCCCAGCTGTCCTGGTCACCCTGAGCACCCCAGGTGCCCAAATGACCCTGGGCTGTCCCTTGTCACCCCAAATCCCCCAAGGACCCTGGGACTGCCAGCTGTCCTTGTCACCCTGAGCACCCCAAACTCCCCAAGGACCCTGGGCTGTCCTTGTCACCCCAAATCCTCCAAGAACTCTGGGACCCCCAGCTGTCCTGGTCACCTGAGCGCCCCAAATCCCCCAAGGACCCTGGGCTGTGCTTGTCACCCTGAGCACCCCAAACCTCCCAAGAACCCCAAACACCCCCAGCTGTCCTTGTCACCCAGACCACCTCAAACACCCCAAGGACCCTGGATTGTCCTTGTCATCCTGAGCCCCCCAAACTCTCCAAGGACCCTGGGCTGTCCTTGTCACCCCAAGCCCCCCAAGGACCCTGCGCTGTCCTTGTCACCCCAAACCCCCCAAGGACCCTGTCCTGTCCTTGTCACCCCAAACACCCCAAGGGCCCTGGGACTGCCAGCTGTCCTTGTCACCCTGAGCACCCCAAACACCCCAAGGACCCTGTCCTGTCCTTGTCACCCCAAACACCCCAAGGGCCCTGGGACTGCCAGCTGTCCTTGTCACCCTGAGCACCCCAAACACCCCAAGGACCCTGTCCTGTCCTTGTCACCCCAAACACCCCAAGGGCCCTGGGACTGCCAGCTGTCCTTGTCACCCTGAGCACCCCAAACACCCCAAGGACCCTGTCCTGTCCTTGTCACCCCAAACACCCCAAGGGCCCTGGGACTGCCAGCTGTCCTTGTCACCCTGAGCACCCCAAACACCCCAAGGACCCTGTCCTGTCCTTGTCACCCCAAACACCCCAAGGGCCCTGGGACTGCCAGCTGTCCTTGTCACCCTGAGCACCCCAAACACCCCAAGGACCCTGTCCTGTCCTTGTCACCCCAAACACCCCAAGGGCCCTGGGACTGCCAGCTGTCCTTGTCACCCTGAGCACCCCAAACACCCCAAGGACCCTGTCCTGTCCTTGCCCAGACCCTGCGGCCACCCCGCGCTGACCTCGCGCAGGGCCTCGGCGTAGGAGCTCATGTCGGTCAGGATGACCAGCACGTGCTTCTCGCACTGGTACGCCAGGAACTCGGCCGTGGTCAGCGCCAGCCGCGGCGTGATGATCCTCTCGATCCTGTGGGACACCCCCAATTAGCACAACTGGGTTAATTAGCCCCTGCAGGGCAGGTTTGGGGTGTCAGGAAGGCGTGCAGAGGAGCCCAGCCTGGTGTGGGGTGGGGTCCCCCCAGTGCAGGGGGAATCCCAGAGTTTTTGGGGTCCCCACGCAGGGCGGAGCACTGGGGAATCCCAGGGGGGTCAGAAGAACCTCCCCCAAAAGTCATCTGGGAATTGTGGGGTCCTGGTGGGGAAGAGGGAGAGGGAGGAAAGGGAGGAAGGAGAGGGAGAGGGAAGAAAGGGAAAGGGGAAAGAAGGGAGTGAAGAGAGGGAGAGGGAAAGGAAGGGAGAGGGAAAGGAAGGAGAAGGAAAATGGAGGAGAAAAGAAAGTGGAGGAAAAGAGGGGAGGAGTAAAAGGAGAGAAAAAGAAAAAGAAAAGGAAAATTGAAGGAAATGAAAAGAAAGAGAAGGAAGGAAAAGGGAGAAAGGAGGAGGAGGGAGAAGGGAAAGAAGGAAAAGGAGAAGTAGAAAGGAAAAGAAGGAAGGAAAAGAATAAAAAAAGAAGGAGAAGGAGGGAGAAGAAGGAAAAGAGGGAGAAGGAGAAAGAAGAAGGAGAAAGGAAAAGAAAAAGGAAGGAGAAAATAAGAGAGGAGGGAGAAGGGAAAAAAGGAGAAGGGAAAAAAGGAGAAGGGAAAAAAGGAGAAGGGAAAAAAGGAGAAGGGAAAAAAGGAGAAGGGAAAAAAGGAGAAGGGAAAAAAGGAGAAGGAAGAGGAGGAGGAGGAAGAAAAAGAAGGAGAAAGAAAGAAAGAGAAAAAAGAGGAGGAGGAGGGAGAAAAAAGAATGAGGAGACAAAAGAGGGAGAGAAAAGGAGAAAGGAGGAGGAGGGAGAAGGAGCGAGAAGGAGAGGAAGAGGAGGAGGAGGCAGGGCTGTGCCTCACGTGGGGTCGTTGGCCAGGTTGAGGAAGAGGCACACGTTCTCCATGGAGCCGTTCTGCTCAAAGTCCGACTTGAAGAACCGCGCCGTCTCCATGTTCACCTGTGGCGGGTGGGACACGCGGTCAGCGGGTGGGGACACGGGGACAGGGCGGTTCTGGGGTCACCTGGGATGTCCCATCGTGTCCCTGACTCACCCCCATGGCCGCAAAGACGATGGCAAAGTTGTCCTCGTGGAAATCCACCACATCCTTGGATTTCTTCACCAGCCCGGCCTGGCGGCAGATCTGTGCCGCGATCTGAGGGAGGGGACAGGGACAGGGGTGGCAGCAGGGACACCCCAGAGCGGCCATGACCCCTGTGGAACTGGGACACGGCCCCATGGATTGGGGACCAGCAGGGTGTCCCCCTCTTGCTGCGTCCTGCCTTGCCTATCATCACTCCTGACTGGTCAGGGATGGTTCCCATCTCATCCCACCCCATGGATCCCATCCCATCCCGTCCTGTCCCATCCTGTCCAATCCCATGGATCCCATCCCATCCCATCCCATCCCATCCCATCCCATCCCATCCCATCCCATCCCATCCCATCCCCCTCTGGAATTTCCAGCCCCTCCTGCTCCATCCCACACTTGTGGGGACATCAGAAGGGTCTGGAGCCCCCCAATCCCTGGATTTAGGGTCCCTAAACCAGCCCAGATCCTCCCACACAGCACACAGGGATTGCTGTGCCAACAGGGAAACTGAGGCACGAGCTGACGGCAGCTTCCCAACACCAGGAGCGGGGATCCAACCTTCCCAATCCCTCCATCCTCCTCTTCCCGCAATCCCACCTCGTTGTGGGGCAGCCCAGCGGCAGAGAAGATGGGAATTTTCTGGCCACGGGCGATGCTGTTCATGACGTCGATGGGAGAGATCCCGGTCTGGATCATCTCCTCGGGATAGATGCGCCCGTGGGGGTTGATGGGCTGGCCTGGAGCGGGAAAAGGAGGGGTCATGGAACGGTGGGGTTGGAAGGGGCCTTCAACCCACCCACTCCCACACAGGGACAATTCCCACGATCCCAGGGTGCTCCGAGCCCTGTCCAGCCTGGCCTTGGACACTTCGGGGATGGGGTGAAGAAGGATGCAGGGTTGGTGGCAAAAATTGGGAAGGAAGTTTTGGAGATGAGCAGGGAGCAGCTCTGGGGTGGGACAGGAACCATTCCAGCACTTGGACACGCTCCTGGAGCACCCCAGTGGGGATGGAGGCATGGATGGATGGAGGGATGATGGATGGATGGATGATGGATCCATGGATGATGGATCCATGGATGATGGATCCATGGAGGGATGCAGGGATGTGGTGACACCACAGGGCACAGTGACACCACAGGGCACGCTGTCACCCCAATTCCAGGCCAGCCCCACGCCCCTCCCGCGTTCCCGCAGAGCCGGAGCCGTCACCGTTGATGTCCAGGAAGTCCTCGGCCATCACCGGGGGGCCGCTGTCGATGGGTTTGGCGGAGCCATTGAACACCCGGCCTGTGGGGACACAGGGACTGTCCCTGCCCGAGGCCACCAGCCAGGGGTGGCACCTGCTGGTCCCATGGCCCTGGGACACTGTCCCCATCCCAACCCAGAATGTGCTTCCCACCCCCAGAGGGGACACAGGGACCGGGGGGCTGTGTGGCAGGAAGTGCCACCTGTGGGCTGGGTGACACCACAGCTCCTGTGGCAGGAAGGTGCCAGCACATGGGGACAAGACCCCCATGTCCCCCCAATGTCACCAGACACCTCCATCACCCTGTCCCCATGTCCCCATTCCCACAGCCACCCCCATCACCCTGTCCCTGTGTCCCCATCACCCTGTCACCATCACTCCCATGTTCCCATCATCCTGTCCCCATCACCCTGTCCCCGTGTCCCCATCACCCCCATCCCTGTGTCCCCACGTCCCCATCACCCTGTCACCATCACCCCCATCACCCTGTCCCCCCATGTCCCCCACCCCCATCCCTATGTCCCAATGTCCCCCATCACTCTGTCCCTGTGTCCCCATGTCCCCGTTACCCCATCACCCTGTCCCTGTGTCCCCACATCCCCATCACCCTGTCCCCATGTCCCCAGTCACTCCCCTCTCGCAGTCCCCAGCTCAGTGGGGTGACACCAACCCCCCCAAACCGTCCCCAGGGAGGGGACACGGCCTCACCGCTCCCTGTCGATGTCACCTCCCTGCAGTGGGGACACCTTCCACTGTGCCAGGTGGCTTCAAGCGCTGTCCAGCCTGGCCTGGGACACTGCCAGGGATGGGGTGGCACCGCCACCCAGCTCAGTGGGGTGACACCAACCCCCCCAAACCGTCCCCAGGGAGGGGACACGGCCTCACCGCTCCCTCTCAGCCTCATCGACCGCCTCGGAGCCGCGGTGGCATCGATCGCGACAAAGCCACGGTTCCCTGACCTCGCCTCCCTGGCTGCCGCCCCCTCCCCGCCCCCCCTGCCCCCCACGGGACACGGTGGCGGTGCGGGGACACGTCAGCGGTGTCACAGCGCATCAGGGTGATGGCAGCGCCGAGCGCCGAGCACGAAAGGTCAGCGGCCACGGCAGCGGCGACTCCCGGGGGACACCGAGAGCGGGAGGGGGGCGACACCGGGGGGGCTGCCCCGCCCCCTGCCCTTTGCGGGACGGGAGGGCGGCGGACACGCGGCCCCGTGGGTGGGGGGGACAGCGCAGGGACAGGGCCACCCCCCGACCCGACCCCGAGTGACCGCCGGGGGGGTTTGGGGGGTTCGGGTGACACCTCCAGGGTCGCGATGCCACCTCCAGGGACGCGGTGCCACCTCACCTGGACTCCTTTCCCCGCCCACCCCACGCGTTTCCCGGGATCAGCACACACAGGACGCGAGGACGGGTCCCGCCCTGTCCCACGTGGCTGTCACAGCTCGGGGGTGACCCAGGGACGTTCTCAGCCCCAGAGCTGAACCCCAAACCCCCCAGATTTCGGTGCCAGCCGTGCCCCGAGCCGTGCCCGCGCTCACCCAGCATGTCCTCGGACACCGGCGTGCGCAGGATGTCCCCCGTGAACTCGCACGTTGTCGCCTTGGCATCGATGCCCGAGGTGCCCTCAAACACCTGCGGAGTGCCCGGAGAGGGCAATTAACGAGGATTAATTAAGGATTTGGGGGGCGTGACGTGACCCGCGCTCACCCCAACCCCCCGGGAGGGGACATAAAAGAGGGGACAAGATTTGGGGTTAAAAACCCTTCTTGAGGGGCTTTGGGGGGATCTTTTTTTTTGGGGTGGACCGTGAATGCCGCACCCGCGGGAAAAGCCTTTTGATCCAGATCATATTTGACATCATTCGCGTTAATTAACCCCCGGCTCGCCGCTTTAATTAGAGCCGGGTGGCCCCTGGGAGCAGGGGGATCTGGGGACGGTGACAGGTGACACTCGGAGCCCCCCAGGTGGGTGCGGGGGCTGCGGGTCACTCCCAACAACGCTGAGGCGGCAAAAATCCCCTTTTCTCCCTTTTTTCCCTTCCTTTTATCCCTTTCCCCCCCTTTTTTTCCCCCTGCCCGAGCCTGACTCCCTAATAGGATTAAAAGGGCATCCCCGAGGCACAGGTGGCATCAGAGCGGCGATTTTGGGGCAGCTGCGCGACCCCCCCTGGGGGGAGCTGGGGGGGATCCGGGCTAATTAGGAGGGGTTTGACCCCAAACAGCCCCAGGGCTGGTGGCTTTGGGGACACCCCGGCAGCCCCTGGCATCACAGTGTTGGCAGCTTTGGAGACACCCCGGCAGCCCCCGATACCCCAGGGTTGGTGGCTTTGGGGACACCCTGGCAGCCCCCGATACCCCAGGGTTGGTGGCTTTGGGGACACCCCGGCGGCCCCTGCGGTCACAGGGCTGGTGGCTTCGGGGGGTGGTGGCAGCGCGGTCCTGGGATGGAGCCGGAGGGGTCAGTGTGGGGTTGTGGGGTGAGGGAGTGGGACACGGCCTGTCCCAGGCCACCCCTGGCCATCCCAGGACATTGTCACCTGTCCCAGGACCCATCCCAGGCCACCCCTGGCCATCCCAGGACATCGTCACCTGTCCCAGGACCCATCCCAGGCCACCCCTGGCCATCCCAGGACACCAGTCCCGCCTCTTAAGAGCACAGGGACACGAGCCCGACAGCCACCACTGGAGGGGGACAGAGCCACGGGACAGAGCCCTGGGACAAGGACCCGGGACAGGGACAGAACTCCTTGACAGAGCCCGGAACGGGGACCCAGGACAGGGACCCGGGAGAGGGACAGAACTCCGGGACAGAGCTGGGGACAGGGAGCGAGACAGAGCCCGGACACAGCTCAGGGACAGAACCCCGGGACAGGGACCCGGGACAGAGCCCGGGGACAGAGCCCGGGCGCAAACCAAAAGTCCCGGGTCGCCACGCCCCCGCGGTGTCGCCGTGTCCCCGCGCTCACCTGCACGATGGCCTTGGCGCCCATCACCTCCAGCACCTGCCCGCTGCGGGTGGTGCCGTTGGGCAGGGTGAAGTTCACGATCTCGGCGTACTGGGCGAACTGTGGGGACAGCGACACGGCCAAATGGGGTGGCGGTGTCCCCTCTGTCCCCTCAGCCCGCCCCTCTCCCCCCAGCCCCGCCTGCTCCGCTGGTGCTGCCTCAGTTTCCCCTTCTTTGGTCCTGAAGCCACCAAACTGTGAGCGGGGGTGACACCGGGCAGCAAAGGGGTGGCGCGGGGGGTGGTGGCACTGCCTGTCCCTGTCGCTGTCCCATCCTGGAGCTGCCCCCGGGCTGTGGCACTGCTCCGTGCCTCAGTTTCCCCGATGTCGAGGGGATTTTCAGCTCCTGAGTAGGTGACAACCAACGCTGTCCCAGCCAGAGCCACCAGGCTGCCACCACCCCCAAGGCAGAGGTGTCCCCATGAGGCACGAGTGGCACTCGTGGGACACCGCGGGGCCACATCCTGCTCTGGGGACAGTGGCCGATGTCGCTGCTGCCCAGCACGCTCAGGGCTCTCCTCCTC
Source organism: Pyrgilauda ruficollis (assembly GCF_017590135.1). Classification (NCBI taxonomy): domain Eukaryota; kingdom Metazoa; phylum Chordata; class Aves; order Passeriformes; family Passeridae; genus Pyrgilauda; species Pyrgilauda ruficollis. Next base: position 946,341 of record NW_024517096.1, on the reverse strand, counting down.
CTTTGATTGGGCTGATTAATTAATAAATGACAGGGCCATGGAAACGCGACACCGGGTGACAAAAGCCCTCCGGGGGTCACACAGGTGTCCCCAGCCCAGCCAGAAGAGCGGGCAGCAGGGACAGGGAGGGTGACAGCAAGGGGACACGGGGGTTGTGGGGTGGCCCCGCTCAGAGCAGGGTCCCCGGGGGAGATGGGGCTTGGGCAGGGGACAGGGGACAGATCTGGGAAAGGGGACAGGGGACAAGGGACAGAGGACAGAGCTGGGCAGGGGGACAAGGGACAGAGCTGGAAAAGGGGACACGGGACAAAGGACAGAGCTTGGAAAGGGGACAGGGGATGGGGATAGGTGACAAGGGACAGAAAGAAAAAGCTTGGTCAGGGACACAGGGGACAGGGCACAAGGACACAGGGGACAGGAGCTGAGCTCGGGCAGGGACACGGGACTTGGGGGACAGGGTCCCCGGACCGAGCACACACATGTCCCACGGGATGTCCCCCGTGTCCCCAGCGTCCCCCGTGTCGGCGCACACGCCACCAGCACGGGGATACGGGGACATGGGGACACGGGGAGAGGGGGACAGGAGGACACGGGACGCGCCACCCGCGCGTGCAGCGGGGACAGGGCTCTGCTGCCGAGCGTGTCCAGAGGAGGGAGCTCGGACCCCGGAGAGGAGGGGACAGCCCAGGGGACAGGGGGGATGGCACAGTGACAGGGGACAGCCCAGGGGACAGGAGGGATGGCACAGGGACAGGGGACAGCCCAGGGGACAGGAGGGATGGCACAGGGAAAGGGGACAGCCCAGGGGACAGAGGACAAGAGATGGAGAAGAAGGGACTGGGTCAACCCAAGGGACAGGAGGGAGGGGACAGAGGACAGGCGACAGGGATTGGGGACACACTCCCCCCATTGCACCCTCAGCACTGGGGTCCCCACACAGCCGCAGGTGCCACCGCCAAGCTGTCCCCATGCCACCCCAGGGTCCTACCTTGACGTTGTCCAGCACCACCAGGGGCCCGTTGACACCGCACACTGTCCTGTAGGCTGGGGGAGGGGACACCGTCGGTCCCCAGAGCCACGGGGCCACCCGGGCGGTGCCACCCCTACACCCTGTCCCTTCCTGTGTTCCTTTCCCCGTCCCGGTGACACCCCAAGTGACCAGCGGTGGCCCAGCTGGACACTCCGTCCTGCAGGGAATGTCACTCGGTGGTGGCTTCCTGCCAGGGCACTCAGGGGTTGTGTCACCTTCTGGTGTTGTCGCCACGTGCCCCGCAGGGATGTCACCGCTGGGAATGCCACCAGGGCCAGCAGGGAAGTGTCCCCTTGTCCCCTCCCTGTCGCGCCCTGCCCGAGCATCCTGCCTGGCCCGGTGGGATGCGGGGACACTTCCCAAAGACCCCGCGGTGGCCCTGGGGACACCCCGGGGGTGACATTGGGGCGGGAAAAGGAGGGTGTGACTCCGCGGGGACAACCCTGGGACAGGCGGTGACAAACGGGGATGAACACAGGGAGAGACAGCAGATCCCAGGAATTCCGGGACTGGAATGGGATTCCGGGAATAATTGGATTTGGATTGGATCCGGGAATGCCAGGGATTGGGATGGGATCCTGGGAATGCCGGGGTTGGAATGGGATCCTGGGAATAATGTGATTGGGATTGGATCGTGGGAATGCCGGGATTGGGATCAACTCCTGGGAGCGACTGGACTGCGATGGGATCCCGGGACTGCCAGGATTGGGATCGGCTCCTGGGACTGCCAGGATTGGGATCAGCTCCTGGGAACACCGGGTTTAGGATCGTCTCCCGGGAGCGCCGGGGTTTGGGATCGGATCCCAGGACTGCCAGGACTGGGATCAGCTCCCGGGACTTCCAGGACTGGGATCAGCTCCTGGGAACGCCAGCGTTTAGGATCGGCTCCAGGGAATTCCAGGACTGGGATCAGCTGCCGCGAGAGCCGGGTTTGGGATCAATTCCCGGGAATACAGCTCTGGAATCTGCTGTGGGTTTGCTCCAGCAGCTCCACACCCTCCTGAATTTGGGATCCAGGAGCTGGAGCAGCTCTGCAGGTGAGATCTCACCTGAGTGGAGCACAGGGACAGAATTCCCACCTTTCCCAGGGCTGCCCCCAGTCCTTTCCCCTCCAGCCTGGATTTGTGCCCCATCCCAGCTTCTCCCGCCCTTGGCCTTGCAGAGCCTCACGAGGTTCTCCCAGCCCCACTCCAGGAGCTAATTAGCTAATTAGCCCTCTCTGCCCTTCCCCAATTAGGGCCGGCTCCTGCTGCTCTCCCATTCAGCCTCCAGAGGGGCCGGCACACCAGGAGCCCCCTCCCCGCCTTTTGTCCCCTTTATTCCCAAAGTGACCATCCGGCCTTTTATTCCCATTCCCGCTCCCTCCCAAAGCTCTCCCACTTCCCTTCCCCCGGCGGGAGTTGCTGGAATTTTTTTCTTCTCCCCCTTGACAGCCCCGGAGCCCCCTGGGTGGGACAGGGACACTGGGAGTGTCACTTGTCCCGGTACGGGGTGTCCAACATGGTCCCAGTGGCTGCCACTCCCCTGGGGACATTCCTGCTGCCCTCTGACCCCACTGGGATGGCTCTTCCCACTGGGAATGTGGGAGCCTCTGGCAATGCTGATGTCACTAGGGGTGACATCAGATCATCGGCCAAGCTCATGGATGATATGGAAATCCATCCATCCATCCCTCCATCCATCCATCCATCCACATCCTTCATCCATCCATCATCCATCCATCCATCCATCCATGGGCAGGGACCTCTGGACATCACAGACTCCTGGACTGGTTTGGGTTGGGAGGGGTCTCAAATCCCACCCATTTCCATCCAGGGATCCTCCCACCATCCCAGGCTGCTCCCAATCCCAGCGTCCAGCCTGGCCTTGGACATTCCCGGGATCATTCCAGCCCCTGATCCATGCCTGGCTCTGGGATGTTCTGTCGGGACAGAGGGGGAAATCATGACAGCAACGCCATGGGACAGCCTGGAAAGGGATCGGGATGGGGAGAGAGGAGGAGGAGGAGGAGAAAAAGGAAAAGAAGGAAAAGAATAAGAACGAGGAGGAAGAGGAGAAGGTGGAGATGAAGGAGGAGAATAAAAAGGAGAAGAGGAAGAAGAAGAAAAAGAAGAAGAGGAGGAGCAGAAGAGGAAGAGGAGGAGCAGGAGAAGAGGAAGAAGGGGAAGATGAAGAAGAAGAAGAAAAGGAAGAGGAAGATGAGGAGAAGGAGAAGGACACGAAAGAGGACAAGAAGTGGAAGAAGAGGAGAAAAAGAAGACGAGGGAGGAGGAAGAGGTGGAGAAGATGAGGAAGGATGAGAAAGAGCAGGAGAAGAAGAGAACGAAGACGAAGAAGGAGGAGAAGGAGAAGAGGAGGAGGAAGAGGAGGAGAAGAACAAGAGGAAGAAGAGGAGGAAGAGGAAGAAGAGGAGGAGGAGAAGAACAAGAGGGGAAGGAAGAGAAGGCAGAGAAGAACAAGAAGAGGAGGAGGAGGAGGAAGAGAAGGGGAGAAGGAAGAGAAGGAGAAGAACAAGAAGAGGAGGAGGAAGAGGAGGAGGAAGGCCGAGAAGCGCAGGGGGAGCACCGGAAAGCCCCAGCAGCGATAATGAAGCCGCAGCCGCGGCAGCCGCGGGCTGGGTGGGCTGCGGCCGCCTGCCGGGGGGCGGGGGGCGGGGGGAGAGGGGCCGAGGGAAAAGCAAAGTCTTTCAACCTGGCCTTTCCACACCCCCAGCCCCAAATTCACAGCTGCTGTCACATGCGATCTCCGTCAGCGCTGACACTCACGCACTGCTGACCAGCGCGGCCGCCGCGCGGGGGGGACCGCGGCCCCCGGTGACAAAGGGGACCCGACCCGGCTCCACCCGCCGCTAATTGCTCCCGCTCGCCCGCCCTGCCCTCCGCAGCCCCCGCCGCCCCTCCCAGCCCCCCGGCACGTAGGGCTCGGCTGCAAAGTGCGCCGGGGGCTCGCTGCCACCTCCGAGGGGGTCTTGGGGCCGGGGAATGGCTGGGGTGGGAAGGGAGGTTAAGGGTCGTCCTGTTCTGCCAGATCTGGTGGATCCAAGCCCATCCAGCCTGGCCTTGGGCGCTTCCGGGGGTCCAGGGGCAGCCACAGCATGTCTGGGAATTCTATCCTAGCCTCTCCTCATCCTCACAGGGAGGAATTGCTTCCCCAAATCCCACCCCAATCGCCCCTTTCCCAGTGGGAAGCCATTCCCCTTTTTTGTCACCTCATCCTCTGGGTCGGGTGTGCAGTGAGTGAAACTCAACCCCCGCCCCAAATTCCAGAGCTGGGAAGGGAAGGGGACACCTGGAGCAGAGATGGGAAGCAGGAGGGATAAACAGCCCCCAAATCTCCAGTCCCAGAGCAAAGCCGTGGATGCAGCGCTGCCCCAGCAGGTCCAGAGCTGGTCCTGAGCCACCCTGGGACACAGGGAGGGTCCCCGGTGTCCCCCAGGGCACAGAGGGGGGACCCCAGCCCTGGCACCCCTCGGCAGGGGCAGGGGGGGGCAGAGGGTGCTGGGCACCAGGCTCTGGATGGGGCTGGATGCATCCCCATCCCTGGCAGTGTCCGAGGGACAGGGACGGGACTTGGAGCAGCCTGGCACAGTGGGAGGGGTCCCTTGGGGTGGCACTGGGTGGGATTTAAACTCCCTCTCAACCCAAAATCCAGGATTTTCAGGATCCCAGTAATGCCTAATTTCCAGAACCCATCCCACAAATCCACCCCCGCCTTTTCCTGCTCCAACTCCTCCTCCCAATCCCTCTCACCCCCGAGCCCACCCTGGGACTTTTCCGACAATCCCTAAGTGACCGCTTCCCCCCCGCTCCCCGCCCCGGCCGGCCCTGGTCGCCTCCTCAACCTGCCCATTGTGCCATGTGTCACTTTGTGCCGCGCTGTCAACCCCGCGGGGCTGGCCCGGGGCTGGCAGGGGCCGTGAAAAGCCCGGCGGGGGGTCACACTCTATGCCACTAATTAGGGCCCGGCGGCCGCGGGTTCCCAGACACACCTGCACAGTCATGTGGGGGCAGCCGGAGAAAAGGCGGCCCCAGCCAAGCGTGAAGGGGGGGCAGGAGAACTTGGAGAAAAAAAAAAAAAGGAAAAAAAAAAAAAAAAAAAAGAAAAAAAAAGAGGAAAATTCAATCGTCGGGCTCGCTGTGGGTTTTGCTGGCGGAAAAAAACAGGGAGGGAGGAGAGAGGAGGGGAGGGATCCTAAAGGATGTGGGACCAAGGGCGGGGGGTTGTTGTAGGGCAGTGGGGTCACAGCCCCCCAGGGCAGGGTGGGCAAGGGTTGGGAGTGTCCCTGGATGCTCCTCTGCTCCTGCCCGTGTCCCAAACGGCACCAGGAACACATCCCAAAGACCCTGCGCCTGGAGCAGGAGAGGTGTCAGGGATAACAGGGACAGCTGGGACGGGGCAGTGACCCGCCAAAATCACTGCTGGGCTGGGGCTGCACAGACAAATTGGGTGTGCTGCCTCCTGCGCTGTCCATCTGTCTGTCCAATCATGGATCCATCCATCCATCCATCCATAGATCCATCCATCCATCCATCCATAGATCCATGTATCCATCCATCCATCCTCCATCATCCATCCATCCATCCATCCATCCATCCATCCATCATCCATCCCTGCCCATCCCAGTTCTCCCAGTTCCAGGCACTGGGGACAGTGACATTACTCTGGTGCCCAGCACCACTCTGGGACCCCAAACTGGGAACCTGAACTGGGACCCCAGACTTGGACCCTAAAGTGTAACTCTTAACTGGGACCCCAAACTGGAACCCCGAGCTGGGACAGCAAGCTAGGACTCCAAACTGGGACCCTAAATCGGGGGCATAAACTGGGATCCTGAACTGGGATCCCAAACTGGAACCCTTAACTGGGACCCCAAACTGTGACCCCAAGCTGGGATGGCAAGCTAGGACTCCAAACTGGGACCCTGAACTAGGATCCCAAACTGGGACCCTAAACTGGGATCCCAAACTGGTACCCCAAACTGGGACCCCAAACTGGGGGAACCCTGCACTCCCATGAGCTCAGGCGCCCACAGCCCCACACTGTCCCTCTCCCATATCCAGAGATGTCCCCACCCCTCCGAATGTCACCGCCAGGTCCCCTCCAGCCGTGCCACCCCCCTCTGTCCCTCCTGCCACCTCTGCTGTCACCTCCCAGAACACTTTGGGGTGCGGGGACCCGCCTCCAGCTGCCCACCTGCGTGCCAGGGACACCCCGGGGACAGGACTTTGTCACCGCCTGGGTGGCGGTGCCGGGCTGGGCACAGGAGGGGGACAAAGGCGTCCCTCGAGGGGACAAACGCGACCAGCGGGAAGAAATGGGAGCGGTTTTTCCTGGCAAAGGGACACGCGGGTGACACCCGAGCCAAGGGCTGGCGCTCCGCCAGGTGACCCGGGCAGGAGTCACCCGCGGGTGGCCGCTGTTGACAGCAAACACGGCGGGTGGCCGGGCAGGGCCAGCTCGGCTCGGGAGGGACCGGAGCCACCCGGTTGGGGACGAGGGGAGGTGACATCCCAAAGAGGTGGCTTCTGAACTGCCCGGCCCCGGCAGCGAAGGCACAAAGGTCACAACGGACGCCCTTGGTGACAGCGGGGGCTTGGGGACAAGGTGACAGGGGGATCGTCCAGCCCCGTGTGGCGCTGGCACGGTGCCAGGTGTCCCGATGTCGCCGTGGGATGTGGACACAGCGGGAAGGGCGCCCCGGCACCTCTGGGGTGTCACCACGGCGCCTCACAGGTGTCCCCAGGGTGGGGACACCTTCCCCAGTCCTTGTGGGTGCGGTCCCCAGGAGGGGACACCCCCGCAGCCCCACACTGTCACCCTGGCCCCCGAGAGACACACGTGGCCCCTATGCCACCCTGCCTGTCGCAGTGCCACCCAGCTGTCCCCTCCTGAGCCAGTGTCACCCGCCCATCCATCCCTGCCATCCCTGCCTGTCCCAGTGCCACCCACCCGTCCCTGTCACCCCTGCCTGCCCCAGTGTCACACACCTGTCCCTGTACCGGCTCCAGCGCCACCCACGCACTCCTGCCCGGTGTCACCCCCTCGTCCCTGCCACCACTGCTCGGGGACAGAGGGATGTCCCTCCCCTCCCCGGGGTCCCCCCTCGGTGTCCCCGTGTCCCCCACTCACTCAGCCGGGGGTTGCTGTGGAAGTCGCTGGTCACGGCCAGCCCGTGCTCGCGGGCGGCCGCCAGCTCTGTCGCCGCTGCTGTCACCTTGGTGGCGGCCATGGCCCTGTCCCTGTCCCTGTCCTTGTCCCCGTCACGGTCCCGGTCCCGCCGGGCAGGGCACGGCAGCGCCCCGGCTTTTGTAGCCCCGGCCCGGCCCCCGCCGGTCCCGCCCGCGACACCGGCAGCAAAGGTGACACCGCAGACACGGGTGACACCGGAGACACGGGTGACACCGGAGACACAGGTGACACCGGAGACACAGGTGGCACCGTGTTGGCTGTAAACAGCGGGAGGGAGCGGCCGGAGGCGGGATCGCGGGAGCCGGGATGGGGGCAGGGAACGGGAATGGGAACGGGATAGGGATGGGGAATGGGAACGGGAACGGGAAGGGGAACGGGAATAGGAATGGGAACGGGAATGGGAATGGGAGTAGGAGTGAGAGTGGGATGGGGAATGGGATAAGGGATAAGGCACAGAGATAGGGATAGGGATGTAGATAAGGGATAGGGATAGGGATAAGGATAGGGATAGGGATAGGGATAGGGATGTAGATAAGGGATAGGGATAGGGATAAGGATAGGGATAGGGATAGGGATAGGGATGTAGATAAGGGATAGGGATAGGGATAAGGATAGGGATAGGGATAGGGATAGGGATGTAGATAAGGGATAGGGATAGGGATAAGGATAGGGATAGGGATAGGGATAGGGATGTAGATAAGGGATAGGGATAAGGGAATGGGATAATGGATAGGGATAGGGACAGGGATGTAGATAAGGGATATGGATAAGGGATAGGGATAAGGGAATGGGATAGGAAAAGGGACAGGGATAAGGGAATGGGATGTAGATAAGGGATTGGGATAGGGATAGGGATAGGGATGTAGATAAGGGATGTGGATAAGGGGTAGGGATAAGGGATGTAGATAAGGGATGTGGATAAGGGGTAGGGATAAGGGAATGGGATAGGCACAGGGACAGGGATAAGGGAATGGGATAGGAAAAGGGACAGGGATAAGGGAATGGGATGTAGATAAGGGATGTGGATAAGGGGTAGGGATAAGGGAATGGGATAGGAAAAGGGACAGGGGTAAGGGATTGGGATATGGGATAGGGATTGGGATAGGGATAAGGGAATGGGATAGGAAAAGGGACAGGGATAAGGGAATGGGATGTAGATAAGGGATTGGGATAGGGATAGGGATAGGGATAGAGATGGGGATGTGGCTAAGGGATAGGGATAGGGACTGGAATAGGGATAGTCGATGGGGTAGGGATGCGGGTAAGGAATAAGAATAGGGAAAAGGGGTAGGTGTAGCGATAGCGGGATAGGGATAAGGGATAGGGAGAGGAATTGGGATATTCCTGCTCCTCAGCAGAGATAAGGGACATGAGATAGGGAATGAGATAAAGGATAAAGGCTAGGGAGAGGGAAAAGGAGAGGAATGGGGATAAGGAATAGAAATGGGAAAAGGGATAGGGATAAGGGGTTGGGATAGGGATAAGGGATAGTGATAGGGGATGGGGGTCGGGGTAGGGATAAAGGGTAAGGAAAAATGGGATAAAAAATTGGGAAATAGGAAAAATAGGGATAAGGGATTGGGATAAGGAATAAGCAGAGGGAACAAGGGGTGCACGGTTTGTCAGGGGCTCTGAGGACACAGCAGAGCGGGCAATGGTGGCCTTAGAAATGTCACCCTGCGATGTCACCCACGGGGCCAATGACACTCGGAGCGGGGGGCGGGGGCGCCCACAGGCGATGGAGGATGAGGAGGAGGCGGAAGGAGGCAGGACGTGACTTTTATTAACATTAGAAACCATAAACCCCCACATTTTTCCTTAAAATTTGACATCCAGTTGTTGGTTTTCCAGTCATCCCAGTCTGGAGGAGCCCTTGGCATCGAATGGGACAAACCGGGCGTGTCCCCAAGCTGTCCCCGACCCCCGCGACAGCTTCGCTTTGGAGAAAGGAGCTTTGGAAAATCTTTGGGATTTGGGACTTTTGGAGTTAAACGGGCGAAAGGAGCAGCGCTGGGATTCCCGAGGATCTTTCAGGATCACCGGAGCAGGCAGGAAAACCCCGAGGATATTCCCAACCCCACATTCCCAAATGCAACCCGGGCTTTGTGGAATTTCCCGGCTTGGAAAATCCCTAAATCCCCGTTGGAGTGGGGCTGGGAAAAGGGAAAAGCAAAATCCAAGCGAGGCCCGGCTTGGGGTTGGGGACAGAATTCCAGAGGCGGGGACACGGCCACTTCCCTGTCCTGGCTCCACCTGGATCGGGAAGAGGCGGGATCGACATCAATTATAGGGTTAGGGGATGAGCGGAGGAAAAATCCCAAATATCGCTGGAGCAATTCCAGGCGAATCGTGCCAGAATTGGAGGGAGGGAGGGACAGGCAGGATTGTCACTTGTCACCTGTCCCTGCCTCAGTTTCCCCGCCCGAGCCGTCCCCTTAAAACGCTTCAAAGGGAGAAATAACAATTCCCTAAAAACGGGGAAAATGAAAAAAAAAAAAAAAATGACGGAAAGTTTCTCATAAAATCTTTTATTTTAAATATTTCCCTGCAAAATCCTGGGAATTCGGGGGCCCGGGGATGTGGCCCCATGGAGAGCAGCAGCCCGGGGGTGGGGGAGAAGGGGATGCTCAGTGTTAATTATCATTATTAATTAATGAATTGATTAATTAATCAACAGCAGCGGGTTTGGGCGTGTGGGGGGAGCCCCCAGGGCAGGGCCTGGGTGTGGGGAGGGGGCTCGGGGTGTCCCCCTGGGCCTGGCACAGCCGTGTCCCTGCAGGGGGGGTGGCACTGCGGGGTGGTGACACCGCAGGGTGTCCCGGCGAGGTGGTGACACCGTGGGGTACCTCGTGGTGACACCCCAGGGTGTCCTGGCGAGGTGGTGACACTCCAGGACACCTGGACAAGGTGATGCCACCGCAGGGTGTCCCGGCGAGGTGACACTCACACCCCCCCAGCAGCTGCCCCTGTCCCCAAGGGCCACCTCCTGCAAAGTCCCCCTGGTCCCCAAGCCCACCCTCACCCGAGTGGAAGCCACTGTCACCCGCTGGGACCTGGGAGGGGACCCTGGCTGTGACAAGTGACAAGGGGGGTGTGGCGGGTGCCAGTGTCAGCGCGGGGTCACCGCGGTGCCACCCCAGGGTGGTCTGGGGGTGCTGCTGGACCTGCCCCGCCCCAGAGCGGCAGATGCCACTGTCACCGCTGTCCCCAGGTGTCACCCAGCGGGGTGGGACTGTGACCCACAGCCCCTCGGGGGGATCCCTGCGGGGTCGGCCAGGCTGGGGCGGCCCCAAAAAGGGACGGGGCGGCCCCAAAAAGGGACAGGGCTGTGCTCGGGCTCGGCAGGAGCCTGCGGGTGGCGGCAGCAGCTGGTTCCCAGCACGGCGACAACCGGGGACACCACCCAGGCCACCGCAGCCGCCCTCGGAGGACAAACACCCCCCGGGAGCAGCGCCGGGAACCTGCGGTCACCGCGGGGACCTCAGCCCGGCGCAGGCGGGGAAACTGAGGCACGGCGCTTCCCCGAGGACACCGCGGGGACAGAGCCCGGTGCCAGCTCGCGCTGTCCCTTTTGTCCCCCCGGAAGAGACACCCGGGCCAGCGCCACCCCCCGCTGCTCCTGTCCCCGCCCGCCGGTACCTGGAGCGGGGCTTTGGGGCAGCGCCGGTGACAGCGACACCCCGGAGTGTCACCAGCTCAACCCTGGTGACACCCGCGCCACCACCGGCCAGGGGGGAGCTGCCATTCCCGGGGGCGCACATTCCCAGCGGGAATTCCCAGGTGGAGGGGACGATCTGGGCTTGGGGTGGCGGGGGGGAGGTGACGCTTTTTGACACTGTTTTTTTTTTTTGGGGGGGGGGGGGTTTTTTTAGGGGGTTTGTTTTAAGGGCTCGGCTTCTTGCTGGGTATAGAATTGTCCTTCCTCTCCAGCCGCGTGTAAGGCTCGAACGCGGACGCTCCCGGCGGGTAAGAACCGGGCAGATCGTGCAGGCTGCCCAGCAGCGGGCCCCCGAAACACAGCGGCAGCCGCGGCGACGACGGCGAGGATGAGGAGGATGAAGAGGAAGCGGCGAGGGACGCGACGGGCAGGCCGAAGGGCGGCGGGGCCGGCGGGCTGCTGCCGCCGCCGAGCCCCGGGGAGGCGCGGCCCGGCGAGGCCAGGCTGGCCGCGGGGCTGGCGGCGGGGACGGCGCTGCACGGGGGGGACAGGAGGCTCGGGGGGGCCGGCACGGACAGCAGGCGGCCTTGCTCCAGCAGCCGCAGGATGTTGCAGGTGGCGAAGGACTCGGAGGTGCCGGAGGAGCGTTTCTCAGAGTCCCTGCTCTGGTCCTTCTTCTGCTTCGTGCGGCGGTTCTGGAACCACACCTTGACCTGGGGAGGGGGGTTTGGGGTGGGCGGGAGGGGGGACAGGAGGGCACGGACGGAAAGAGAGCGCGGGGGGGCCGGGGAGAGAGAGGCGAGAGCCAGGAGAGAGCGAGAGGTACGAGAGAGAGAGAGAGATGGATTAGAATAAACGGCCAAGCGAGATCCGCCCTCCCGGGATGCGGCCGCTCCCAGGGAAAGGGAGAATTCCTGCGGGGCCGGCGGGGAGAGGGGCCAGAGCCTGCGGGGAATGAGAGCACCGGGATGGGACTCGGGACTGGAGACCAGGGATGGCACCCCAGGAATGCGACTTGGGACAGGAACCCGGGGTTGGGACCCCAGGGATGGAACCCTAAGGATGGAACCCCAGGAATGGGATCCCAGGGATGGAACCCCAAGGATGGCACCCCAGGGATGGGACTTGGGACAGGAACACAGAGCTGGGATCCCAGGGATGGAACCTCAGGAATGGAATCGCAGGAATGGGAGTTGGGACAGGAACCCAGGGTTCGGATCCCAGGGATGGAACCCCAAGGATGGAACCTCAGGAATGGCACCCCAGGAATGGGATCCCAGGGATGTGGTCCCTGAGATGGGACCTCAGGAATGGAATCCCAATAATGGGATCCCAGGAATGGGACCCCAGGAATGGGACCCCAGGAATGACATCCCAGGGTTGGGAGCCTGGGGATGGGTCCCCGTGGATGGCACCCCAGGAATGGGACCCCAGGAATGGGACTAGGGACAGGAACCCAGGGATGGGAACCCAAGGATGGCACCTCAGGAATGGGATCCCAGGTTCCTGTCCCTGGAATGGGACCCTAGGAATGGGATCCCAGGGATGGGACTTGGGACAGGAGCCCAGGGATCGGACCTCAGGAAAGGGATCCCAGGGTTGGGAGCCTGGGGATGGGTCCCCACGGATGGGACCCCAGGGATGGGACCCCAAGGATCCCAGTCTCCTGTTCCTGGAATGAGACCCCTGGAACGGAGCTGGGGACAGGAGCCCAGGGTTGGGAACCCATGGATGGCACTCCAGGAATGGGATCGCAGGGATGGGACTTGGGACAAGAGTGCAGGAATAGGATTCCAGGGATGGGAGCCTGGGGATGGGTTCCCAGGGATGGGACCCCAGGAACGGGATGTGGGACAGAATCCCAGGGATGGGATTTCAGGCATGGAACCCCAGGGATGGGATTCCAGGGGTGGGACCCCAAGGACACCAGAGTCCTGTCCTTGGAATGGCACCCCAGGAATGGAGCTGGGGACAGGAACCCAGAGATGGGCCTGCAGGAATGGGACTCCAGGGATGGCACTTGGGACAGGAGCCCAGGGATGGGATCTCAGGGATGGGATTCCAGGGATGGGACCCCAAGGACCCCAGGCTGCTGTCCCTAGAACAGGACCCCAGGAACGGGATCCCAGGGATGGGACTCAGGACAGGAGGCCGGGGATGGGATCTCAGGGATGGGACCTCAGGAATGGGATCCCTGGGTTGGGACCCCAAGGATTCCAGCTTCCTGCCCCTGCAATGGGACCCCAGGAATGGGATCCCAGAGATGGGACTCGGGACAGGAGCCCAGGGACGGGATCTCAGGGATGGGACCCCATGGATGGGACCTTGGGGACGGGAGCCTGGGGAAGGAGCCCAGAGCTCGTGGCTGAGCTCCCCCACGCCGTGCTCGGCTCTCCCTGCGCTGCTTTTCCCGGGAATGCTGAGCTACGGGACCGGCTGGATTCTCCTCAACCCCAAATTCTGTCCCCTTCCCTGGCGGGGGGGGCAGGGTGACACGTGAGGGGACACGGTGGCTTCTGGTGGCCCTGGATTGCTGGGTACAGACCCAGCTGGGGACACCCGCACCCCTGGCCGAGGTCAGCGGGGAATCCAGGCTGAGCCCCGCGGGATCCCCGCACCCCAAACCCGCCCCTGCCCACCGCAGACCCCCCTAAACGCCCCCTCGGGAGCTCCCGCCCTCCTTCCCTCCCTCCCTGGCAGAGCAGAGGGGCAGGAGAGGCAGAGAGAGAGACAGAGAGAGGCGGGAGGGACGGACAGACGGACACGGGGGTGAGGGAAGGACACGGGTGGGAAGACACTCGGGTTAGAGCGGGAGGGACCCCGAGCCGCGGGGCTCCTCCCGGTGTCACCGGCGGCTCGCTGGGGACACGCCGGGCCCGCGGTGACACGGCACAAAGGAGCCCCAGTGGGGGCCGCGGGGGAGCTGCGGGAACCGGGGGACACCGGGGACACCGCGGGGACATCGCCTCCCGCCACCGCCGGGCACTGCCGGGCCGCGCCTCCCCTCGGGGACATCCGCGACACCCGCACGGGGACATCGAGGCACTCACTGCCACCGGGCACAGCCGGGGGCTCTGGGATGGTGTCACCGTGTCACTGAGCCCAGAGCGGTGTCACCGTGCCACTGACCCCAGAGTGGTGTCCCTGTCCCACTGAGCCCAGAGCGGTGTCACCGCGCCACTGAGCCCAGAGTGGTGTCCCTGTCCCACTGAGCCCAGAGCGGTGTCACCGTGCCACTGACCCCAGAGTGGTGTCCCTGTCCCACTGAGCCCAGAGCGGTGTCACCGCGCCACTGAGCCCAGAGTGGTGTCCCTGTCCCACTGAGCCCAGAGCGGTGTCCCTGTCCCACTGAGCCCAGAGCGGTGTCACCGTGCCACTGACCCCAGAGCGGTGTCACCGTGCCACTGACCCCACTGGTCACTCCCTGCTGACCACTGGGATGGCTTTGGGAACACAGCTGGGTCCCCAGAGAGGTGTCCCTGTCCCACTGACCCCGTTGGTCACTCTGTGCTGACCACTGGGATGGCTTTGGGAACACAGCTGGGTCCCCAGAGCAGTGTTCCCATCCCAGTGACCCCACTGGTCACCCCATGCTGACCACTGGGATGGTTTTGGGCACAGTCCCACGTCGCCAGGCATGTCCCCTGACACGGAATTGTCCCATCCCCTGGAGCAGCTGAATCCTGGGAATGGCAGATCCCAAACCTGCAGTGGTGGGGCCAAAGAGGACCCAGGCAGCCCCAATGCCCATCTAATTAGTGCCACCTTAACGAAGATCCGGTGTGAAACCGGACAGGATGGACATTCCCAGAACTCTCACTCCAAATATTCCCCATCCAGCAATTCAGGAGGAGCAGGAATTCGGGAAAAACCATCAGTGGGATTTAATCCCTGAGGATGGGCACGACAAGCCCATGGATCAGGTTTGGCACCACCGACCCCTGAGCCCCAAACCAGGGTCTGCTCCAAAATCCCACTGCCCCAGGTGGATCCAACCCCAATGTCCAACCTGGCCTTGGGCACTGCCAGGGATCCAGGGGCAGCCGCAGCTGCTCTGGGAATTCCAGCCCAGCCCCTGCCCACCCTCCCAGCCAGGAATTCCTTGCCAAGATCCCAGCCCAATCTGCCCTTTGCCAGTGGGAGCCATTCCCTGTGTGCTGTCCCTGCAGGCCTTGTCCCCAGTCCCTCTGCAGCTCTCCTGGAGCCCCTCCAGGGACTCTGAGCATTCCCTGGAATTTTCCCTTCTCCAGGTGAACGTTCCTAGCTTTCCCAACCCACCAAGGAAATGGGAATATGGGAAAAAGGAATCATGGCGCAGAGACCCCAAAAAACTGGGAAAGGGGAGCTACCAAATTGTGTAAAAGATTGGATATTAATAATTTAATATTTATGTTAAAATAAATAAAAATAATGTAATATTTCTATTTGTGAAATATAATAATAATGAGAAATTAAATATATAAAAATTATATACACCCACACTATTTTATTGTATATAAATATATAATTATTGTTTTGTATTATATTTAATTATATCTTTATGTTTTCTGTATTATATTGAATGACATCTTTATATTTTTATTTTTTTATTTTCTGCTGTATATTAAATATTCTATCTTTGAGATATTTTATATTAATTTGTAAGTATAGTAATAGGTATTATTAATATACAACTATAAAATATAACTATCTAATATATAATACATAATACACATGTACATATATAGTATATAACGTATTTAATTTAATAATAAGGTATTATATACTTTATATAATACATTACAATTTCTTTTAGATCATATATTTGTATATTGTGATTTTGATGTTTTTCCCTTTATTCTATAATTTTATAATTTTATAGTTTTATAATTTTATAGTTTTATTTTAATTTTTAAAATTGAATGTTTATAATTTATTTTAATTGAAGTTAATTTAATTTTATTCTTTCATTATTAATTTAATTTTAATTATTTTATTATTTTATTAATTTAATTTTATTATTTTATTATTAATTTAATTTTATTAATTTAATTTTATTATTTATTATTGTCTTCCATTAAAGTTTTAGAATTCTCTTCTACGTCATTTTATTTTGTTTTCTCCTACTCTATTTTATTTTGCTTTGTTCTTTTCCATTTTATTTTCCCATCTTTTATTCCATTCTATTCCTTCTCCCTGAGCCAATTTGCTTTCATCATATTTTATACTTCGTATTTTATATTTTATTTTATATTTTATTATATTATATTTTAAAATTTTTATTTTATAAGTTATATTCTAATTTTATTTTATTTTATTTTATTTTATTTTATTTTATTTTATTTCATTTTATTTTTAAAATATAATTTAAGGGGTTGGATCCCTGGAATCCCTGGGATGGAGCCCATAGGGGGTTGGATCCCTGGAATCCCCGGGGTGGAGCCCACGGGGGTTGGATCCCTGGAATCCCCGGGATGGAGCCCATGAGGGGTTGGATCTCTGGAACCCCTTTGGTGGAGCCCATGAGGGGTTGGATCCCTGGAATCCCTGGGATGGAGCCCACAGGGGGTTGGATCCCTGGAATCCCCGGGATGGAGCCCATGAGGGGTTGGATCCCTGGAATCCTGTGCCATGACCTTGGAGGGTGCCATATCCCGGGATTCCTTCTCCAGAGATGTGGGGCTGCTGTTCCCATCCCCGCCCTTCCTCAGACGCCTCTGAGCCACAAAAGGAATTATTCCCAAGAAGGGAATTCAGACGGAAACCTCTTATCTGGGAAGGCAAAGGGTGGGAGCTCATCATTCCATGGATATCAGCCATCCAGGGATTTGTGTGGGTTTTCGGTCCAGTAACTGCCCATCCATCCATCCATCCATCCATCCATCCATCCATCCATCCATCCATCCATCATCCATCCATCCATTCACCCATCCCGGCATTCCGAAATACCACATGGAAAGGACTGGGAAGTGCCCTCCTTTCATCACGGCTCCCATTTTCCATCCTCATCCACTGCTTCCCATTGTGTTGGGAATTGCCCCATTCTGGTGGGATCCCAAACCCCCCATCCCTACCCACCCAGATCCTAGGAATACCAACACACTCCAGCAGTCCCACATCCCCAAAAAATGCCAGAACTCCTTGTTCTCCCTGCACTTATCTGCCCAATGGGAATCCTCATCCAGCTCCAGGACTCTGGAGCTGGGGATATGTTTTGGGATTTTTAACGGTGTTTCTTTTTGGGGAGCCCTGCCCTGGCCCTGACCCCATCCGTTATCCATTCATCCACCCATCCATCATCCATCCATCCATCATCCACCCATCCATCCATCCGTCCGTCCATCCATCCATCCATCCATCCATCCATCATCCATCCATCCATCCATCCATCCATCCATCCCAAAGCACTACATGTATGGAACTGGAATTTTCCTCCTCTCATTACGGCTCCCGTTTTCCATCCTCATCGACTGCTTCCCGCTGCGTTGGGGCTGAGCCATGGTGGGAATCGCTCCTGACTGGAATCCCAAACTCCCAACCCTGCCCAGGCAGATCCTGGGAACACCAACACCGTACACTCTGGCACTCCCACATTCCCAAAAAACCCCACAGCGCGTTCTCCCAGTGTTCATCCACCCAACAGGACAATCCCGACCCCGCTGTGCGGCTCCAGGGCCGGGGCCGTGTTTGGGGTTTTTAGCGGTGTTTGTTTTGGGCGGCCCTGCCCCGGCGCTGACCCCATCCATTGTCCATCCGTCCATCCATCCATCCATCCATCCATCCCAGCATCCCAAATCACCGCATGGATGGAACCAAAATTTTCCTCCTCTCATTATGGCTCCCGTTTTCCATCCTCATCGACTGCTTCCCGCTGCGTTGGGGCTGAGCCATGGTGGGAATCGCTCCTGACTGGAATCCCAAACTCCCAACCCTGCCCAGGCAGATCCTGGGAACACCAACACCGTACACTCTGGCACTCCCACATTCCCAAAAAACCTGAGCCGTGGTGGGAATCGCTCCTGACTGGGATCCCAAACCCCATCCCCGCCCAGGCAGATCTAGGGAATACCAACACCACACAATCCGGCACTCCTACATTCCCAAAAAAACCCACAGCGCGTTCTCCCAGTGTTCATCCACCCAACAGGACAATCCCGACCCCGCTGTGCGGCTCCAGGGCCGGGGCCGTGTTTGGGGTTTTTAGCGGTGTTTGTTTTGGGCGGCCCTGCCCCGGCGCTGACCCCGGCTCCGTCACGCGCTCCTGGCACACGTGTGGCCCCCGGCTCCTCCATCCCGCGCTATTCCTGGCTGCCGAGCGGGAATTGGCCGGGATTAGCTCCTGACCACCGGCAGCTGACGTTCACTGGGAGCCTGCGCTCCGCCATCATCCTGCGCCGCCTTCCTCCTCCCTCTCCTCCTCCTTTTCCTCCTTTTCCCTCCTCGTTCTCCTCTCTCCGGCCCCACTGGGGCTCGGATCCCAGATCCTGGTGTTGTGTAATCCATCAGGATCGCTGCCCGAACCCGCGGGTTTCACAATGGCGGCTCCGTGACCCTGCTGCCCTGTTCCGAGTGGATGGATTCATCCCTCCGCTGCCATTCCAGCTCATCCCGCTGCGCCAACCATTCCAAACCCTCCGCCACGGCCTTTGGGAATTGTGCTTCCAGCCACCAGCGCGGTGGAAATTGTCCCTGACCCTCATCCGGGAGCCCATTCCCAGCACAGCCCCTTTCCCACCGCCGATCCAAAATTCCAGCCAGCATCCAGCTCCTGATCCAAAATTCCGGATATTCCCGGCTATGCAGCCAGGGAACCTTGGGTGTGCTCTGGTGCCCTTTGGAAATGGAAAATTTGGAGGCACTGGCAAAACTGGAGGGGAATTCCCCCATTTTTGGGGTTTTGGGAAGTTCTGGGATGGGTGGGGACACCACCCATGAAATCCTGGGGATCTGGATGGGACTTGTGGGTGGGAATTCCAGCCCCAGCATCGGGATCAGCTCCAAAACTCAGGAAAACCATCACCAAACCCAAATGCCATCATTTTTTCAGGAAAACATTTCAATTACATCCACTTGGAGGATGTTGGGATTGCTCTGGGAACACCCAGTTCAGCTTCATCAGGAATCAAAGCTTTCCATCAGAAATTCTGAAATCCCAGGATTTTATTTTTTGGGGGGAGAGTATTTTAAATCCTTAATTATACAAATCTTAGTTAATTATTCCAAATTTTTTTTCCCATCAATCATTTCACTCCGTGCTTGGAGAATTCTGGAAGCACCTGCATATTTTGGAATTCCAAATATCCAACTCCTCTATCCCACCGCACACCCCAATTTCCCGCTCCCCTTTTTAGTAACACTCCCCAAAAATCCAGAATTTATCTTCCCAGATGGTTTTGGGATCCTGATGCCGGAATTCGGGAATCTCCGGGGGCTGTGCCAGCCTGGCCCTGCCACCGCGATGTCCCCACTTAGGCCCGGCTTTATTGTCCCCCCACGTCCCCGCTGCCAGGAGGGGCCGGGATTAGCGGGGCCACGTGAGCTGGGTTTGCTCCAGGAACGTGATCGGACACAGGCTGGGATGTGGGAATGGGATCCAGCACCTGCTGGAGGTGCCCAAATCCCGGGAATCTCCAGTGGGTACCAGGATTTGGGATCTTCCTCCTTTCCAGGTGCTTTCAGCATCGCAGTGTGGCCTGATCCCATTAAACGTGGGATCGTCCAGGCTGATGTTCCCCCTTGCCACATATTCCCAAGGAACTGGCAGCTGCAGGATGCTGCTCCCAGATCCTCTGGAACAGCCCAGATCCCTCCTGGAAGTGAGTCAGGGAAGTGCTCCAGGAAAACAGGGTGGGAGAGTTCATCCCATCCCGAAAAAGCTCCGGCAGAAGGGATGGAGGGAGGGATGGAAGGAGGGATGAAGGCCCCTCAGGAAAGAACCACTGAATCCCAGAATTCCCAGCTGGTTTGGGTTGGGAAGGACCTTAAAGAGTTTCTTCCAAGGGGAGAGACACATCCCACGATCCCAGGTGGATCCAGCCTGGCCTTGGGCACTGCCAGGGATCCAGGGGCAGCCACAGCAAATCCGGAAATTCCAGCCCAGCCCCTGCCCACCCTCCCAGCCAGGAATTCCTTCCCAATATCCCAACCCTGTCCTTTGGAGGTTCCAAAACCACCTGGAGTGGATCCCATCACTTCCTCTGTGTCCCAGCCCAGAGGGAAACGGGAATCACGGGGTTTTGGGGCTCCCAGCTCTTCCCAGCCTCATCTTTCCTGCTTTTTTTTTCCCAGGAGAGGAAAACCTGTGGCAGCCCCAGCCCTTGTCCCCTTGTTCTGTCCCTGCGGGGACCGGGAGCCGTTAACGAGCCGAGGTGATTAATTTTTAACGGCCTCCTCTTAATTGCCGGGCTATAAATAGACCTTCCCGGCCTTCCTCAGCTTTCCCAGATGTTTTGCTCCATGTTGGGAATCCCGGGATGCTCCAGGGGATGTGGGGCCAGAGTTGTAGGGCGGCCTAGGAGTTGTCCCCAAGAAGGCACGGATGGAGCCCATGGGGACACCTGGAGAATCCCATGGATTTGCCAGCAGCCAGGCAGGCAGAAATCATGGAATTATGGGATCATTTAGGTTGGAAAAACCCTTGGAGACTCCTGAATCCAGCCACTCCTCCCAGCACTGCCAAGGCCACCAGCACGTCCCCAAGTGCCACATCCACAGGGCTGGTAAATCCCCCCAGGAACTGGGATCCACCCCTGCCCTGGGCAGTTGGGAAACCCTTTCCATGTAGGAATTTTCCCAAAAATCCAAGCTAAACCTTCCCTGGCACAATTTGGGACTGCCCTTCATCCCGAGTGTCACCTCCCTGTCCTGGCCTTAAGAAGGGCTGGAAAACACCGGGATCACTTGAACCTGAGCCTGGCATTGAACTCCAGACCCTGAGAGCAAATCCCTTCATCCATCCCATCCCATCCCATCCCATCCCATCCCATCCCATCCCATCCCATCCCCCGACGGATTTATGGGAATTCCACCCCCTCTGCTGTCACCCTTCTGCCTCCTCCACCTGGGATTTTCCATCCCATAATGATACTGGGAAGGGGCACTTTTCCCTTCGGGATTCCAGGGGGTTTTCCCGGAAAAAAGCTGGATCCATGGATATGAGCTGCTGTTGGGATTTGGGATGGGTTTGGGATGTTCCCACCACTTTCCAGCTCATCCCAAAGACCTCAGAGCTCACCTCGGCATCTCCATGGAAATATTCCCCAATGGAAACATTCCCCAGATTAATTAAACTCATTGAACATTAATAATATCCATGGATTAATTAGGTAAAGCACTGGGAGGCGGAGCGGGGACGTGGATCCCGGGAGGGAAGAGGAATTCCCTGGATGGGTGGAAGGAACTTTGGCTCCGAAATTCCCTCCCACTCTCCTGGGTGATCCCACCCTCACATCCAGGTGATTCCCATAATTTCGGGGTGATCCCATAATTTCTGGGTGTTTCCATCCTCACTCCTGGGTGATTCCCATTATTTCTGGGTGATCCCCTCTTCCCTGGCTGATCCTTCCTCTCCCTTGGATGATTCCCATCTTCCCTGGGTGATCCCTGCTTTCCTTGGATAATCCCACTCTCACTTCCAGGTGATTCCCATCTTTTCTGGGTCATCCCATCCTCATTCCTGGGTGATTCCCATAATTTCTGTGCAATTCTCATCATTTCTTGGTGATCCCACCCTCACTTCCAGGTGATTCCCATAATTTCTGCATGATCCCACCATTTCTGGGGATTCCAGCCCAGCCCCTGCCCACCCTCCCAGCCTTTCACGTTGATCCCACCCTCACTTCTGGGTGATTCCCATAATTTCTGGGTGAGTCCATCCTTACTCCTGGGTGATTCCCATCTCCCCTGAGTGATCCCTGCTTTCCTTGGATGATCCCATCCTCACTTCTGGGTGATTCCCATCATTTTTGGGTGATCCCACCCTCACTTCTGGGTGATTCCCATAATTTCTGGGTGATCCCATCCTCACTCCTGGGTGATCCCCCTCTTCCCTGAGTGATTTTCCCTCTCCCCTGAGCAATCCCAGCTCTCTCTGGATGATCCCACCCTCACTTCCAGGAAATTCCCCTTTCTCCAGGGTGATCCCTGCTCTCCCTGGATGATCCCACCCTCACTCCTGGCTGATTCCCAGGGTGATCCCAGGGTTTTTGGGGTGATTCCTCTCTCCCTGCCTGATCCCTCCTCTCCTCCCAGTAATTCCCTCTCTCCCAGCCCAATCCCCCACTCCTGGAGCACGACTCTGAGCCAAAAAATCCCAAATCCCACTCTCCCCAACCCATCCTGCCTCCAACTCTCCCAAACAGCTGCCAGGAAAGTAAAACCAGACCCTAAATCCCCCTTTTTTCCCCTATTTCCAGCAGGATTTCTGCAAGATCCCAGCCCCGCTCCCGGAATGCTGCGGCATTCCAGCTGCGATCGCACCGTGTCTCTTCCCATCTCGTCACATTCCCTCCTCGCCGGGATGAATCATCCTTCCCCCTTCCTTCCCAAACATCCACAGACACAAAAAAAAAAATCCCAGCCCTGGTGGCCTTCAGGGTTCCCATCACATCCACAGGGAAAAGTCAGGAGCAGCTTCCTCGGAATTAAAGATTTAATTCCAAGAATTTGTCTTGGAATTAAAATCCAGCCCAGGGAGGGGCTGGAAAGGATCTGTCCCCAGTCCCCCCAAAAAAAAAAAAGAGCCAGGAGATGCTGTTGATTGGGATTCATCACCAAAATTCCCTAAATTCTGGGAGCTGCTCTGGGAATGAATCACCAGAAGCAGCCAAAATCCTGGGATGGATGCAAAAGTCGGATTTATCTCGGTTTGGAGGAGCCGGGTGGGGACAGGAGGGGCTGGCAGTGACTTTTCCCTCTCCAGGCCACATCCAGGTGGGATCAGCACCTTCCAGATCCAAAGGGGGCGTGGAAAACTCGGTTTAAAGCTCTTGGAATTCATGAGGAAAACATCCTGGCCGTGAAAAACCAGGAATGAGGAAAAGGGGGACACCTGAGTGTGAGAAGACTCACACATCGCCGGAGAGAGGAAGAGGAGGAATTGGGGAATTCTGGGTGGCTTGGAAAAATCGGGGAGCCAGGAAGGTTCTGGAAACTGGGAATTGGCTGCAGGGAAGGAAAAATGGTGTGAAAAGCAGGGAAAGGAATTTAAGGAGACAGGGATGAAGGAGGAAAAGGGTGCGGGAAGGGGGAGAGCGGAGGAGAAGCGACAGCGCCCGGCCCACAGGGTGGGAATTTTCTCACCCAGGGACGGAGGCAGCAGCCAGGCTCCAGAGAAAAGATGGGAATTTCATCCCTAAGGAAAGGCTGTGACCTCCCAGCCCTGGCACCCTGCTGGGAACATCCTCCGTGCCCAGGGGACAAACGCTGGCCGTGGGTGGCACTGCCGAGACCAGGGAGAGAGCCATTTGGGAAAGGGAATTTGGGAAGAGGGATTTGGGAAGGGGGATTTGGGAAGGGGGATGTGGGAAAGGGAATTTGGGAAGGGGAATTTGGGAAAGGGGATTTGGGAAGGGGGATTTGGAAAGGGGGATTGGGAAGGGGGATTTGGGAAGGGGGATTTGGGAAAGGGAAATTTGTGAAGAGGGATTTAGGAAGGGAGATTTGGGAGGAGGTATGTGGGAAGAGGGATCCTGGGAAAAGGGATTTGGGACAGGGAATTTGGAAAGAAGGATCCTGGGAAGGGGGATTTGGGAAGTGGGATTTGGGAAGGGAGATTTGGGATTTGGGAAGAGGAATTTTGGAAGGGGGATTTGGGAAGAGGGATCCCATGCTGGGGACACATAGCTTGTCCCTTGTCACCTGTCACTCCCAGCTCTGTGGAGGTGACACCGGGACCCCAGGAAGAGGAATCCTGGGAAAAGGGAATTGCTGTGCAGTTCCAGCTCCCTGGAATCTTCTGCTCCCGCTTTGCACAGTTCCCCTGGATCTCCCCCGTGGAGGGGACACGGGGACAGTGGCAAGAGGGACCTTGAGGAAGGGACCCTGCCAGGGGACAAAGCTGTCCCTGCAGTGTGACACGGCCAAGGCCACCTGTGACAGTGCCAGCTCCACGGTGGTGACACTCAGGAAGAGAAATCCCGGGAAGATGAATCCTGGGAAGAGGGATTCCAGGAAAAGGGACTGACCCCAAGAAGAGGGACCCATCAGCGGCTGCCTGTGTTGGGGACAGAACTGTTCCCACAGAGTGACACGGCCAAGGCCACCTGTGACCCTCCTGGCTCCTCCGTGGAGGTGACACTGGGACCTTGGAAAGAGAATTCCCGGGAAGAGGAACCCCAGGAAGAGGGATCCCAGGAAAAGGGAACCCCTTACCAGGGGGACAGAGCTGTGACACAGCCAAGCCTACCCATGTCACTCCCAGCTCTGTGCAGGTGACACTGGGACCACGGGAAGAGAATTCCTAGGAAAAGGAGCCTCAGGAAGAGGGTTCCCGAGAAGAGGGACACCGGGAAGAAGGACACTGGGAAAAGGGACCCCTCACCAGGGGGACAAAGCTTTTCCCGCAGTGTGACACAGCCAAGCCCGTCCGTGACCCTCCTGGCTCCATGGAGGTGACACTGGGACCTCGGCAAGAGAAATCCCGGGAAGAGGGACCCCAAGAAGAGGGATTCCAGGAAGAGGGACACCGGGAAGAAGGACACTGGGAAAAGGGACCCCTCACCAGAGGGACAAAGCCGTTCACACAGAGTGACAAAGTCAAGGCCACTGTGACCCTCCTGGCTCCATGGAGGTGACACTGGGACCTCGGGAACAGGGAACACAAGGCCGCTTTTCTCCCGACCAAATCCCACCCCAAATCCTCCTCCTCACCGAAATCCCCCTATTCCACCACCAAAACAATCCCAGAATGCCGATTTCGCCTCACCCAGCAGTAGGATCTCCCAAAAAATCCCAGTGGGATCCCCTGGCACCCCTCAGAGCCAGGGCCTGGCTGCCCACGGGTGGGGTGGGTTTGTTCCATAAAAAAGGTTGGAAAAATTGGAATTATTTCCTGTACAAATCAAAGTAAACTACACCATTGTCAGACCCAGCAGGAACGGGGTGGACGAGGCAGAATATTTATAATTATTCAAATATTATTATTATTATTACATAAATACAATTATTAATGTTATTTAATTAATTATTATTGCTATTTAATAATAAATTTCTAAGCCAAAACCATCACGACCCCATCAGAAGCACAAACCTCAGAGCTCACCCCATCCATTCTCCCGGCTCTCCCCAGCACAGGAAAACCAGGAAAATCCCTTCCCATCATCCAAGGAAGGTGATGGAGAAGAGATCCAGGGCTGATTCCTGGATTGCTGTGATCGGGATGCAGGAAAAGCGGGAGCAGCCCCCACCCACGCCAATCCCCACCATGTCCCACCTCGGGTCACCACTGTCACCCCCTGCTCCATTCTCCTCCCGCTTTTCCCAGGATCATGGAACGGGTTGGGTTGGAAACAACCTCAAAGCTCATCCAGGGCCACCTTCCCCGATCCCAGGCTGCTCCAATCCCTGTCCCACCTCTCCTTGACCCTTCGCCGGACATTGGAGTGGACACCACAGGCTGGGGGTGTCCCCACAGACCCCTCAGGGCTGTCCCCAACCGTATCCCAACCATTCCAAGGACGTGATGACGAAAAACCATCGCCGGGAACGCCGCGTGCGTCCCGTCGCCGCCTCACTCCGCGCATCCGACGGCTCGGGGACACGGCCACCGCGATGTCCCCGACCCCGAGGAGCCCCCGCGGGTCTCACCTGCGTCTCGGAGAGGTTGAGCTGCCGCGCTAACTCCGTCCTTTCCCGGCCCACCACGTACTGGCAGCGCTGGAATTCCAGCTCCAGGCGGTAGAGCTGCTCCGCCGTGAAGGACGTCCGCGTCCGCTTGGGCCGGTCCAGGTCCAGCCCCTTGGGCAGCACGATCTCACGGATCGTCCCTTTGGCATCTGTGCAGAAAACAGGGAAAACCGTCAGGAAAAAACCCCAAAAAAGTGAAGGAATCGGTCCAAAAATTAAAAAATGCGGTTAGCGAGCGTTGGGAAAATGGAGCGTTTCATCCTGGGAATAATATTTTGGAAAGCGTGGGGCAAACAGGAGATTTATGTCAAGGAAGAATTCGATTGAAAGATTTATTTTTCTGTAATTTTTAATATAATTTTTGATGGGGAGAGCCACCAGGGACAAAAACAAAACTGAAGGTATTGGTCCAAAAATCCGAAAATGCGGTTAGCGAGCGTTGGGAAAATGGAGCGTTTCATCCTGGGAATAATATTTTGGAAAGTATGGAGCAAATAGGAGATTTATGTCAAGGAAGAATTTGAATTAATTTTTTTTCTGTAATTTTTTTATATAATTTTTGATGGGGAGAGCCATCAGGGACAAAAACAAAACTGAAGAAATTGGATCAAAAATCCAAAAATGCCATTAATAAGCATTGAGAAAAAGGAACGTTACATCCTGGGAATAATAGTTTGGAACGTGTGGAGCAAACAGAAGATTTATGCCAAGGAAGAATTTGAAATAAAGATTATTTTTTCTGTAATTTTTATATAATTTTTAATGGGGAGAGCAGTCAGAGAAAAAAAAAAAAAAGTGAAGGAATCAGTCCAAAAATCCAAAATAGCAGTTACTAAGGGTTGGGAAAACAGAGCGTTTCATCCTGGGAATAATAATTTGGAAAGCCAAGTAGCAAACAGGAGATTTATGCCAAGGAAGAATTCAAATTAAAGATGTTTTAAATGCAAATTTTACATAATTTTTGATGGGGAGAACTGTCAGGGAAATAAACAAAACTGAAGGAATCGGTCCAAAAATCGGGGGGGGGGAAATGGAAAATAAATGAAATTAAAGACTGTCTGGACGTGGATTATCCATGCAATTCCCACAATCTGGAGCTAAATTATGGCTTGGTTCTTCCCTCTGGCCCCATATGAAGGGAATGTATAAATAGCCAGGGAAAGGCAAAAAATTTCCATTAATTAGAAAAAAAAAAAAAGTGAAGGAATCAGTCCAAAAATCCAAAATAGCAGTTACTAAGGGTTGGGAAAACAGAGCGTTTCATCCTGGGAATAATAATTTGGAAAGCCAAGTAGCAAACAGGAGATTTATGCCAAGGAAGAATTCAAATTAAAGATGTTTTAAATGCAAATTTTACATAATTTTTGATGGGGAGAACTGTCAGGGAAATAAACAAAACTGAAGCAATTGGTTTAAAAAATCCAAAAATTGGGGGGAAAACGGAATTAAATTAAATTAAAGAGTGTCTGGACGTGGATTATCCATGCAATTCCCACAATCTGGAGCTAAATTATGGCTTGGTTCTTCCCTCTGGCCCCATATGAAGGGAATTTATAAATATCCAGGGAAAGGCAAAAAATTTCCATGAATTAGGGTTTTTTTAAAGACATAAATAGAAGCCGTAAATTTTTGGGGGAAAATGGAGCGTTTAATCCTGGGAATAATAGTTTGGAAAGCCAGGAGCAAACAGCAGATTTATACCAAAGAAGAATTTGAATTAAAGATTTTTTTAATGTAATTTTTATATAATTTTTGGTTTCTGTCCTTCCTTGGGAATACTGGGAAAAATTCACCTCTATTACAATTCCCATCTCCCCAGAATTATCCTCACCAGAGGAATATTTCCTTGGAAAGCTCAGCTCCCGTTTTGGGGCGGTTTCCTATTAAAGGACAAGTTTGGGAAGCGCCGTGGGCACCGAGCTGCTCCCAGCTGTGGATTTTTTCAGGTTGGGAATATCCAGGGAAAGAAAAGTTTGAGGGTTTGGCCGTGGGAAGTGGCTCGTGGCCATTCCAGAGGAGCCTCCGTGGCTTCCCACTGGGAAAGGACAAACTCCACCAAAAAAATTGACAGGAATTCTGTCCCAGTTCCCAGGATTTAAAATGAGCCTTGGGAATCGCCCGCTGGGATCTTCCCAGATCCTAAATCCCGACTGGGTTTGGGTGAGTCCTCCCTGCAGAGCTCCCAGGGGCTTTTCCAGAGGGTTAAAATCCAGCCAGGAAGTCGCTCCAAGCCCTGATTTTGGGATTCTTTGGGATCTCAATTCCGGAGGGATCCTAGTTGAAAGTCAATGGATCTCCCTCCCTCTGGCCGAGTTGGGCACGAAGGGATTATAAAATTCCTGTGGTAGGAAGGAGGAAAACAGCAAGGAAAGGCTGGGAATGGGGTGATGGAGATGGGGTGGGGACGGCGGAGATGGGAATGGCGGCACTGGGATTGGAATGGTGGCACTGGGATGGGAATGGTGGCACTGGGATCAGAACAGGGGCACTGGGATTGGAATGGTGGCACTGGGATGGGAATGGTGGCACTGGGATCAGAACAGGGGCACTGGGATTGGAATGGTGGCACTGGGATGGGAATGGTGGCACTGGGATGGGAATGGTGGCACTGGGATCAGAACAGGGGCACTGGGATTGGAATGGTGGCACTGGGATGGGAATGGTGGCGCTGGGATGGGAATGGTGGCGCTGGGATGGGAATGGTGGCACTGGGATGGGAATGGTGGTGCTGAGATGGTAACTGCAGCACCAGGATTGGAATGGTGGTACTGGGATTGGAATGGTGGTACTGGGACGGGAATGGTGGCACTGGGATGGGAATGGTGGCACTGGGATTGGAATGGTGGCACTGGGATCAGAACGGTGGCAGTGGGATGGCAATGGTGGCATCGGGATTGGAATGCTGGCGCTGCCATAGGATCGGCAGAGCCGGGATGAGGACAGAGGAGCTGGGATGAGGGTGGTGGATCCGGCACTGGGATAATGGGAATGGGGACCAAACACCGATTTGGGAAAGGGACCCCAATCCTGGAGCCGCATTCCCACCATGGAGCCGCGGGACACGGCCGAGGCGCCATCCCAGAACGCGGCACCGAAGGAGTCCTGAGGGCTTGGGGACACCCAGGGTGGCACAGGGGGTGGTGGCACCTGACCCACACCCCAAACCCCACGGGCTGGCGCGGAGCTGCCGGGAAGGAAAGGGGCTGTAGGCGGATCAGCGGCTTTTCCGGCAGGATCAGTGCCAGGAACCATTTTGTGTGGGAAGCGCCGTGGCGGCGACGATGCCCAGGCCACATCCGCGCTCCTGTGCCCAC
This sequence comes from Pyrgilauda ruficollis, assembly GCF_017590135.1. NCBI lineage: Eukaryota > Metazoa > Chordata > Aves > Passeriformes > Passeridae > Pyrgilauda > Pyrgilauda ruficollis. The sequence continues at coordinate 917,327 of NW_024517096.1, read as the reverse complement.
ATCCATGCCCACGTCCGTGCCCACGCCACGGCCACGGCACAACAACAGCCGGGAATGCTGCGGACGCCGGATCCGAGGCTGCAGCTGCGGCCTCGGCTCCAGCTCGGGCGTTATTTATTGTTGTTCCCCCGGCAGCTGGAGCAGCTCCGGAGGGACGGCGGGGAAAAGGGCACGGCCACGGTGCCAGCTCGGCACAGGGGACACCAAACCCCTTGTCCCACCCTACTGACCTTCCCCAGTGTAGGTTTTGGGGTGCTCAGGCCATCCCCCCATTCCAGCCTTTGGAATGCCCTCCTGAGAGCCTTTTCCCTTTCTGGGGCCCCAAAAATTCCCAGATCCTGCCCAGGGGGGTTCCGGAGCCTTGGGCCTCACTGGTGACACGTCCTGCTCTTGGGGACTGGGGTACACCTGGTGGCTCTGGAGCCAGCACAGGGCTGGGGTTGAAATCCCCTAAAAGAGCAGAGGGCACCCAAATCCATGGGGACACCTCACCCTGGCACAGGGACAGGACACCAAACCCCTTGTCCCACCCTACTGACCTTCCCCAGTGTAGGTTTTGGGGTGCTCAGGCCATCCCCCCATTCCAGCCTTTGGAATGCCCTCCTGAGAGCCTTTTCCCTTTCTGGGGCCTCAAAAATTCCCAGATCCTGCCCAGGGGGGTTCCGGAGCCTTGGGCCTCACTGGTGACACGTCCTGCTCTTGGGGACTGGGGTACACCTGGTGGCTCTGGAGCCAGCACAGGGCTGGGGTTGAAAACCCCTGAAAGAGCAGAGGGCACCCAAATCCATGGGGAAACCTCACCCTGGCACAGGGACACACCACAGTGGCACAGGGACACCCCACAGTGGCACAGGGACACCCCACAGTGGCACAGGGACACCCCACACTGGCACAAGGACACCTCGTGCCCACCTGTGTCCCCACACCAACATAGCTGCCAGGACCTTTTGGGGTGCACACCCCCCCTGCCAGCCCCCAGGATGTCCCCCCAGTGCCATGGGGTGGCCATGGTGGCACCAAACGCCACCAGGGTCCCTCCACGGGCTCTGTGGCCACCAGGCCCAGCACCGGGCCAGCCCCGGGAGGTGACCCGGGAGAGCATCCCGGGATGTGTCCCCAGCCCCGTGCGGCTGCAGTGGCCGCGGTGACAGCGGGACCGGCCCTGGCGCTGCCCAGGTTCCTCCTTGTCCCGTTCATCCCCGAGAGTCACCACCGACGAGACGGGGACGGCCGGGACGTGACCGGGAGGCTCCGTCCCGCACGGACCATCCCCGGTACCGCGGGATCACCGAGCGGACCGAGACCCCGAGAGGACCCTGTCGGTGTGAGGGGGTCATCAGGACCCTCTGACTTCACCGAAAGCACCGCGGGCGAGCACCGGGGCTGCACCGGGGCTGGCGGCAGCTCCGAGGCCGCCGCTCCTCACCGAGGCCGGGGCTGGCGGGGCCCCTTTCCCGGGGCAAGCAGCGAGGGCGAAACTCAAAATATTAAAAGAATATATTGTAAAACATAAAAATGAAGATTTTAACCTCCCGCTTCTCACAAAACCCACCGGGAGGCTTCGGGCCCAGCCGCTGCTCGGCCCCGGCCCTGCCCGGCTGCGGCACCGCGCCCGGGGCGGGTGGGGACCGGCGGCTCCGTGTCCCCGCAGCCCCGGTGGTCCCGCCACCTTCCCCCCGCTGCATTTCGGCTCAAGCCCGGTGATTTGCGGTGTTTTCTCCCCGCCACCATTTTGTCCGCACCGTGGCGGCTGCGGCAAGATGGTGAAACCGGGCGCTCCCGGTGAGGGTCCCCGGGGTCGGCGGGAGCGCAGACCCTGCCCCGGCCTTGGGCACCGACCCCCGCCCCTCTCCCGGTGCCGGCACGGTCGGGGCGGTCTCGGTGGGGCTGGAACCGGCCGAGGAGAGGCCTGACCCCAGCCTGACCCCGGCGGGACCGGCGGCAGCCCCGCTCGGCGACCCCCGGGGACGCGGGGACAACACGGGCGGGACCCCGGGGCTCTCGCCGAGCGCTGCCCGCTGCTCGGCCGCTGTCCCCGCTTCGGACTGGGACAACCGAGCTGTCGGCGAAGGGCGCCTATCGCGACAACCGGGAGAGAGGCTCGGGTGAGCGGCGGGGCGCTTTTGCGGGATGCCCGAGCCCGGGATAACGACGGGACAGGGACACGGACTCGGCTCCGGTCCCCGCCGCCACCGCGGCAAAGAGGACGGAGGTCACGGCCGCCGCTCCGCTGCCTGCCGCGCTGCCCGAGCGCTGCGCTGGGCACCGGGAGGCCTCGGCCCTGATCGCCGAGCGGCCGCCGAGCCGCTCCGGGCTCCGGGAGGAGCGGCGGGGACGCGGAGCATCCCCGGGATCCCGGAGCCGAGGAGCGCTCGGGTCCCGCCCGCCTGCGACAGCCGCGCCAGGGCGCCCCAAACTTCTCGGGGTTCGCCACAAGCCAGAAGTGGTCCCGGCGAGTCCCGGGCCGGCGGGGACTGAGCGCGGGCGGCGGGGCGAGGTGCGGGATGAAGGATGCGGGACGCGGCGGCTCCGGGGAGCGCCGAGCCCCGGTCGGGACCGAGCCGGTGATATTATAAAGGGGAAAGAAAAAAAAATAAATAAACCCCCCCTCGCCCGCCGCCGCTCCGTGACGCTTTTCTCCTGCGACATCGCTCCCAACGCCGAGCTGATGCTGTCCCCCCTCTGCCGCCGCCCGCGCGTCCCCCGCGGGGCTCCGCCGGCTCCGTGACCCCGGCGCCGTTCCCCCGGAGCCCTCCCGGCCGCCCGCTGGGCACGGCCCCGCTCCGAGCCCGCCGCCGGCGGAGCCGGGCTGGGGCAGCGGGCCCGCTCCGTGCCGCGCGCAGCGGAGCCGGGGCAGGAGCGGAGGGGCCGGGAGGCCGGAGGTCGCGGCCGGGAAGCGCCCGAGATGCGCTGGGAGCGGTGCCGGGGATGCCCCGTGCCCGGAGCGGGAAGCCCCGGCGGGGGAAGCGGGAGCGGGGAGCGTGCCCGTACCTCGCACCAGGATGCGGCGGCAGTAATCCGCCTCGCCGGTCCCCGACGGGCTCTCGGTGTCCGGGGCGCACTGCTTGGAGGAGCCGGGGCTGACCGCCGACGTTCCCGGGATGTCCTTGAAGCCGCCGCCGGCTCCGCCGCCGCCGCCGCCGGCGCGCAGGGCGCTCTCCAGCTCCGCCCGGGTCGGCAGCTTCTCCCGGGCCCGCCCGGTGGCCGCGGGCTCGGCCAGCAGCACGGGGCTCCCGCCGGGCTCGGCCCCTCCATCGCTCATCCCTGCGGGCGCCGCGGCGGGATCAAACATCGGGAGGCAGAGAGAGACACGGGGAGAGGGAGAGAGGAGGCAAGGCTGGGCGGGGGGGATGGGAGGGAGAGCCGGGTCCTTATTCCTCCGGCCCGGCCCTCCCCCGCCGCCGCGCTCCGCTGCGCATCCCCCGGCGGCCGCGGGGAGCGGGCGGCCGAGCCCCCGCCGCGCCCGGGGAGCGGCTGGGGGCGAGCGGGGGGCGAGGAAAGAGCCGGTTTTAAATTAACGGCCCGGTACAGACGCAATTTCCTGCCCTCCCGTTCTGTGACACCGATTGGTAAACAAAGAGCCCCTCGGCGGCCGCTGCCCGGCTCCGACAGCGGCGGCGGCTCCGCTTCCCGGTTCCTTCTCAGGGGGCTCACCCTGGGGACCCCCGCCCAGCCCGGGCAGGGGTGGCAACGAATAAAGAAATCCCCCGGTCCCCGCGGGCGCTGCTCCTTCCCGAGCCGGGCGGGGGTCGGGGGGCTCCGGTCTCGCTTCCCCGCGCTGCCCCGCGGCTACCGGGAGAGTCCCCGCTGCTACCGGGGTTACCCCACTGCAGTCCCGGATGGGGCAGGGGGGAGCCCCGAAATTCCCTGATCCGGCACAGCCACCCCCGGGCACCGGCACCGGCACCGAGAGGGGTGGCTCCCGGTTTCCAGCTGGGAGTGCCGGGCCCGGTGCGTGCGGGGGTGTCCCGGGGGTCTCCCCAGCCTCGGGGGGCTCCTTTCCACCGCTGTCGCCACAACGGGGCAAAACCGGGCGGAAAAAGCGACGGCGGCGGCCGCGGTGCTTCGCCGGGGGCGGCCGCCCCCCTCCCCGGTGCTGCCTGGAATGGGAACGGTTCCAACGGCGGCGGATTAAAAATAAATAAATTAAGTTTTAAGCAAAAGCAACCCCTAGATTTCACAGCCCCTGCGCTCCGCCGCACCCACGGCCCGGTACCGGGCACCGGCCCGGGCTGGGGGCCCGCAGGGGTCTGGGTACGGCCCGGGCACCGGGTAGAGCTCGGTAGAGGCTGGAGGTGCCCGGTTCGGGCTCTGGCGGGCACCGGGAGTTCAAGGCCTTGGGCTGGAGTGGCCGCTGGATGTCCGAGCCTGCCGCGGCCTGGGCCCGTCCCTGAAATAACCGGAACAGCGCGGGGAAAACAGCAGGAAAAAAATAAAATTCAAAAGGAAAAAAAAAATAGAATTAAAAGGCGAACTAAACCTGCAGGGATAAGGAAAGTAAAAGGGAAGAAATCAAAAGGGCGAAAAGGGGAAGGAAATAAAGCGAACGAAAGGGGCCGAGCGCGGAGAGCGCAGGGGACGGGCCCTGCTCCAGGCCGGTGGTCCCGGGCCGCACTCCCGGTTCTGCGGGGCCCGGAGGGGCGAGCGGGGACGGAGCCGCCGCTCCGGGGACGGTGCTGGCGGTCGGAAACGGTTCCCGGCTCCCCGCTCCCCGTTCCCGGTTCTCCACTCGCGGGGCTGCGGCAGGGCCGAACAACCGGACAGTCGGACAGCCGGACAGCCGGACAGCCGGACAGCCGGACAGCCGGACAGCCGGCCTCCGCCCTGCCCCGCCACCGGGCCCGCTGGTGGATGCGCCACCAACCAACGATTTTTAACGAAAACCAGGAAAATTACCCCAAACCCAGCCCGCCCTGCGGCCTCAGCCCCCGGGGCTGCGGGGAAAGGCTGCGGGCCGGTCCCACCGGGAAGACGGAGGGCGGCGATCGCCCGGGAGCTGCTGGAACGAAAATTCCTCCTTTCGCCGAGCCCCGGCCCCGAGCGGCGGCTGAGGCCGCGGAACGAGCGGCGGAGAAGCCGCCCCGGTGCCCGCTAAGCCGCCGGTGCCCGCTCAGCCCCCGCCGCCTCCTCACGGCTCCCGCTCCTTCCCTGCTGTTGTTTATTTTTAGTTTGTTTGGTTTGTTTTGGTTTGTTTTTTTTTTTTTTTTTTTTTTTTTTTTTTTTTCCCGTTACTCCCACGATTAACGTGAACAATAACGGGAAGGGATTTGCTCCGGGAGAAGAGGAAGCGGGGAAAAGGGGGAAATACCGGGAGCGAGCTGCCGGGAAGGGGAAGCGGCGAGATCCGCGGGCTCCCCGCTCCTCAAAAACAACAATATTATAAAAATAACCCTAATAAAAAAATCCCCATTTTTTATCGTATGCTTGTTGTTTTCGTGTCGGGTTTAGCGCTGTTGTTGTTGTTTTAATTAGCGTTAATATTAGCGGTATTAGCGTCACTATTAGCCTTGCTATTATTAGTGCCGTTCCTATTCCTGTTATTAGTGCTATTAGCACCATCAGCTCCATTTATCGGTGTTTTTATTATCGATATTCCCGCTTCTCCTCGCTGCCGCCGCCGTGCCGAGCACACCCAGCCCAGCCCAGCCCGGCCCGGGGTGGGAGCGGCCGCGCTCTCCCGGAGCATCCCCGGGCCCGCCCCGCCGCATCCCCCGCTTCTCGCCGCTCCGGGGGCGAAAAAACCCCACAGAATTCCTCGATTTTAGAGCAGGATCCGCACCCCCCGTTCTCCCGGTGCCCCGGAGGTGGAGGTAAGGCCGGGCTCGGTGGGCTCGGCTCGGCCCCGGGCCTGGCTGCGGGGAGGGTGCGGGAGCGGAGCCGGGGCTTCCCCCGTTACCGCTGCCGGTGAGTCCCGGGCTCGGAGGGCACCGGGGGGACCCTTCTGCTCGGCCCCGCCAAGGAACGGCTGCCCCGGGGACAGCCCCGGGCGGGAACCCCGCCGAGGGACCCCCGGAGGAACCGGGCCCGGGCCGGGAGAGAGCGGCGGAGCCCGGGAACCGTGCGGGGCCTCGGCGGGAGTGGGGACAGCGGGGGGACACCGGGGGAGTGTGAAAACGCGGGGGGACACTGAGGGGACACCGGGGACTGCGTGGGGACACCGAGGGACACAGGGGGACCGTGAAAACGCGGGGAGATACTGCTGGGAGATACTGCGGGGACACCGGGGACTGTGAGGGGACACCGAGGGACACGGAGGGACTGTGGAAACGCGGGGGGACACTGAGGGGACACATTTTTTATCGTATGCTTGTTGTTGTTTTCGTGTCGGGTTTAGCGCTGTTGTTGTTGTTTTAATTAGCGTTAATATTAGCGGTATTAGCGTCACTATTAGCCTTGCTATTATTAGTGCCGTTCCTATTCCTGTTATTAGTGCTATTAGCACCATCAGCTCCATTTATCGGTGTTTTTATTATCGATATTCCCGCTTCTCCTCGCTGCCGCCGCCGTGCCGAGCACACCCAGCCCAGCCCAGCCCGGCCCGGGGTGGGAGCGGCCGCGCTCTCCCGGAGCATCCCCGGGCCCGCCCCGCCGCATCCCCCGCTTCTCGCCGCTCCGGGGGCGAAAAAACCCCACAGAATTCCTCGATTTTAGAGCAGGATCCGCACCCCCCGTTCTCCCGGTGCCCCGGAGGTGGAGGTAAGGCCGGGCTCGGTGGGCTCGGCTCGGCCCCGGGCCTGGCTGCGGGGAGGGTGCGGGAGCGGAGCCGGGGCTTCCCCCGTTACCGCTGCCGGTGAGTCCCGGGCTCGGAGGGCACCGGGGGGACCCTTCTGCTCGGCTCCGCCAAGGAACGGCTGCGCCGGGGACAGCCCCGGGCGGGGACCCCGCCGAGGGACCCCCGGAGGAACCGGGCCCGGGCCGGGAGAGAGCGGCGGAGCCCGGGAACCGTGCGGGGCCTCGGCGGGAGTGGGGACAGCGGGGGGACACCGGGGGAGTGTGAAAACGCGGGGGGACACTGAGGGGACACCGGGGACTGCGTGGGGACACCGAGGGACACAGGGGGCCCGTGAAAACCCGGGGAGATACTGCTGGGAGATACTGCGGGGACACCGGGGACTGTGAGGGGACACCGAGGGACACGGAGGGACTGTGGAAACGCGGGGGGACACTGAGGGGACACCGGGGACTGCGAGGGGACACGGGGGGACTGTGAGGGGACACAGGACTGTGAAGGGACACGGAGGGACTGTGAAAACGCGGGGGACCGTGAGGGGACACAGCGGACTGCGAGGGGACAGGGGGATGGTGAAAGGACACGGGGGAACCGTCAAGGGACACGAGGGGACACTGAGGGGACAAGGGAACTGTGGGAAGACACCAGGGACCTTGAGAGGACACGGCGGGGGGACCGTGAAGGGACACTGGGGGACTATGGAAACGCGGGGGACTGTGAGGGGACACGGAAGGACACTGAGGGGACACGGAGGGACTACGCAGGGCGCACCTGGGTGCGAGTGGCGCCGTGTGACCGTGCAGGGACACCCGAGCAGTGTGCCCACCCCGCAGTGTCCCCGCGGGACCGTGGGTGCCTTTTGTCAAGGGGTCGCAGCCCCGGGGCCACGCTCGGGGACATCCCCGTGTGTTCCCAGCCCCGGGGCCACCCTCGGGGACGTCCCCGTGTGTCCCCAGCCCCGTCGGGCCCGCGCTCAGCTCGGGCAGCGCCGGTTTCGTTACGGGAGCGGCCGCGCCCGGGGATTCCGGGGTGTCCCCGGTGCGGGAGGGTTGGGGACACCCCCCAGGCCTTGGGGACACCCCAGCCCCAGGCCTGGCTGTCCCCAAGCCCGCCAAGGTCTCCCGAGAGCGGGCGCGCTCCTCCCGGCCCGGCCCCGCCGCGCCTGCTCTGATGAAAAGGAATTAAACGAAATTAAAGGGAATTAAACGAAATCAGGTGGTCCCGGTGCCGCAGCCCCCCTGGAAACCCCTGCCCCGACACCAGGCCCGTGGCCGAGCCCGCCTGCACCGGGGGGACCCGGCCAGCGCTGCCACCCGGGCTGTCCCCACCCCAAACGAGCGCGGGGCCGCGGGGACAGCTCGGGGTGCGGGCGGCGGGGCCGGGCAGCCCCGATCCCTCCGCCATCCTGGGATCCTAAACCTGGGGTCCTAAACCTGGGGTCCTAAACCTGGGGTCCCGTTCCTGGGATCCTAAACCTGGGGTCCTAAACCTGGGGTCCCAAACCTGGGGTCTCGATCCTGGGGTCCTAAAACTGGGATCCTAAAACTGGGATCCTAAACCTGAGGTCCCGATCCTGGGATCCTAAACCTGGGATCCCAAACCTGGGATCCCGCTCCTGGGATCCTAAAACTGGGATCATAAACCTGGGATCCTGATCCAGGGATCCTAAACCTGAGCCTGATCCTGGGGTCTCGTTCCTGGGATCCTAAACCTGAGATCCCAAACCTGGGATCCTAAACCTGGGGTCTCGATCCTGAGGTCCTAAACCTGGGATCCTAAAACTGGGATCCTAAACCTGAGGTCCCGATCCTGGGATCCTAAACCTGGGATCCCAAACCTGGGATCCCGCTCCTGGGATCCTAAAACTGGGATCATAAACCTGGGATCCTGATCCAGGGATCCTAAACCTGAGCCTGATCCTGGGGTCTCGTTCCTGGGATCCTAAACCTGAGATCCCAAACCTGGGATCCTAAACCTGGGATACCGATCCAGGGATCCTAAACCTGAGGTCCTGATCCTGGGATCCCGCTCCTGGAATCCTAAACCTGAGGTCCCAAACCTGGGATCCCAAACCTGGGGTTCTAAATCTGGGATCCCGCTCCTGGGATCCTAAAACTGGGATCATAAACATGGGATCCTGATCCAGGGATCCTAAACCTGAGGTCCTGATCCTGGGATCCTGCTCCTGGAATCCTAAACCTGAGGTCCCAAACCTGGGATCCCAAACCTGGGATCCTAAACCTGGGATCCTAAACCTGAGGTCCCGATCCTGGGATCCTAAACTTGGGATCCCGTTCCTCGGTCGCCTCCTATGGTGTCCCTGTTCGTGGAGTCCCGATTCTGGGATCCTAAACCTGGGATCTCCTTCTCTGCCATCCCTGTTCCTGGGATCGTGCTCCTGGATCCTAAACCTGAGATCCTGCTCCTGGATCGCTTGCTCTGACATCCCAATCCTGGGATTCTGCTCCTGGGATCTCCTCCTCTGCCACCCCTCTTTCTGAGATTCCTCTCCTGGGATCCTGTCCTTGGGATTTCCTTCTCTGGCATCCCAATCCTGGGATCCCGCTCCTGGAATTTCCTTTCCTGGCACCCCTGCTCGTCAGATTCAGCTCCTGGGATCCTAAACCTGGGATCCAACCTGGGATCCCGCTCCTGGAATTTCCCTTTCTGGCACCCCTGCTCGTCAGATTCAGCTCCTGGGATCCTAAACGTGGGATCCAGCTCCTGGGATCCTAAACCTGGGATCCAGCTCCTGGGATCCTAAACCTGGGATCCAGCTCCTGGGATCCTAAACCTGGGATCCCGATCCTGGGATATTCTGTTCCCAGGATCCCTCACCTGGGATCCCGCTCCTGGGACCCTCCCCCGCAGCACCCCCATTCCCGGGATCCCCTCTCCCTCCCCTTCTCCATGATCCCTCAGGGATCCCAGCTCCAGGAATCCCTCTCCGGTCCCTCGGTACCCCCGCGTCCTCCCCTTGTCCCCTCCCACGGTGGGGGGGACACCAGGGTCCCCAAGAGCGGGGTCAGGGGGGCGAACCCCCTCACTCCCCACGGATCCTGTGGAAGGGGTAAACTGAGGCACTCAGCAGATTTTGGGGAGGTTTGGGGGGATACAACCATGGGACCCCCACAATTTGGGTTTTGGGGTGACCCCGGGGGGGGGGGAGGGGACTGAGCCTCGAATTCCTCCCGCTTCCCACGGCACGGGGGGGTCTGGAGTGGGTGACAGGGACACCCCGACCCCACTGGGGACAGGAGGGGACCGCGAGGGGCAGCCACGTGTGACAAGGGGACAGGGAGGTGGTGGCCTGTCCCGTCACCGCTGTCACTGCCACCCAAAGAGGGGTGGCGGAGGAGGGGGGATGTCCCCTCGTGGTGTCCCCACAGGGCCACCAAGCTGTGCTGTCCCCAGGTCACGGGTGATGAGGCAGGATGGATTTAGCGGGTGTGGTTTGGGGACATTGCTGGGGACACGCAGGGGACACTGCTGGGGACACCCCGGGTGGGCTGCAGTGACACGGGGCATCCTGGGAATCCTGGGGGGATCCTAAAGGGAACAATGGGGTTGTCCCAGGATGTCCCCAGAGAATTCCCACATCCCGCCCTGCTGGGATCGGGCTGGGCCCAGGGAGGGACACGAGTGTCACATCGGGCTGGGGACATGGGCTGTTCACAGAGGGGTCACAGCTGCGTGGGGACACCGTGACACCGCTCACAGGGAGTCACCCTCCATGGGGACAATGTGACACTGCTCACAGGGGTCACACCTGCATAGGGACACCGTGACACCGCTCACAGGGAGTCACCCTCCATGGGGATGCTGTGACACTGCTTAAAGTGGGTCACGCCTGCATAGGGACACCGTGACACCGCTCACAGGGGTCACACCTGCTTGGGGACAATGTGACACCACTCATAGAGGGGTCACACCTGCATGGGGACACCAAAACAATGTTCATGGGGGGTTCACACCTTCATGGGGACACTGTGACACTGCTCACAGGGGTCACAGCTGCATGGGGACAATGTGACACTGCTTGAAGTGGGTCACACCTGCGTGGGGACAATGTGACACCACTCACAGGGGGTCACCCTGCATGGGGACAATGTGAAACCGCTCACAGGGTGTCACCCTCCATGGGACCCCCACACACAGGCAGCCCAACCCACCCCTCCAGCGCGGTGACAACCCCACCAGGAGCCACCAGCTCCGCTGTCCCCTCCTGTCCCCTCCTGCGCGCCGCCGCCTGGCCGGGATTACGGGCGGGCAGCAAATCCCGGCCCCGCTGCGCCGGGAAACGCCGAGCACGTTCCTGGCCCCGGTGGCAAATCCGTGGCCTCCCGTTCACCCCCTGACCCGGCCCCGCTGCCCCGGGCCGGGCTCCATGTGACGGCAGGATTTGGCTCAGCGAGGGAGGAGGGAGGGACGGCGGGGAGCTCAGAGAGCGCCCGGAGGTAATCCTGGCACCGCGCCCGCCGCACGGGAGCTCCCGCAGCGCTGGCACGGGTTACAGCAGCCTGGCACGGGTTACAGCAGCCTGGCACGGGTTACAGCAGCCTGGCACCACGATTCTTGCAGCCCTGGCACGGGTTACAGCAGCCTGGCACCGTGATTCCTGCAGGGCTGACACGGGTTAAAGCAACCTAGCAGTGCGATTCCTGCAGCCCTGGCACGGGTTAGAGCAGCCTGGCACGGGTTAAACCATCCAGACTCCTCAGTTTCTGCAGCCCTGGAACGGGTTACAGCAGCCTGGCACCGCGATTCCTGCAGCCTTGGCACGGGTTAAAGCAGCTGAGCACCCCTGTTCCTGCAGCGCTGGCACGGGTTAAAGCTGCCTGGCACCTCAATTCCTGCAGGGCTAGCACGGGTTAAAGCAGCCGGGCACCTCAGTTTCTGATCTGCCTCTGTCCCGAAAGTTCCTCCATCCCTGGCACGGGTTAAAGCATCCAGACACCCCGGTTTCTGATCCGCCTCTGTCCCGGGAGTTCCAGCAGGGCTGGCACGGGTTAAACCATCCGGGCACCCCAACCCCGTTCCCGGCTGCTCCCCGCCTCTCCCAGCTCGCCTGTCCCCATGGATGGAGAGCCCATAACCGCTGGGATCGCCCCACAGCCCCTCCCTGAGCCCCCCAAACCCCGGGATCCCCCCCTGCCCTGCTGGGGACAGCCGGGATCGCTTCCCGCTCCCGGTGCGGGCTCAGGGAGCCGATCCTGATCCCAATCCCGATCCCGATCCCGATCCCGATCCCGATCCCGATCCCGATCCCGATCCCGATCCCGATCCCGATCCCGATCCCGATCCCGCTCCCCATTCCACTCCCGATCCTGATCCCAATCCCACTCCCGATCCCGATCCCAATCCTGCTCCCCATTCCACTCCTGATCCTGATCCAAATCCCACTTCCGCTCCCGATTCCAATCCCGATTCCGACCCCGATTCCGACCCCGATTCCAGTCCCGATCCCAATCCCAATCCTGATTCCGACCCCGACCCCGATCCCAATCCCTATCCCAAGCCCAATCCCAGTTCCGACCCCGATCCCAATCCCCCGGGATCCCCCCCTGCCCTGCTGGGGACAGCCGGGATCGCTTCCCGCTCCCGGTGCGGGCTCAGGGAGCCGATCCTGATCCCAATCCCGATCCCGATCCCGATCCCGATCCCGATCCCGATCCCGATCCCGATCCCGATCCCGATCCCGATCCCGATCCCGATCCCGCTCCCCATTCCACTCCCGATCCTGATCCCAATCCCACTCCCGATCCCGATCCCAATCCTGCTCCCCATTCCACTCCTGATCCTGATCCAAATCCCACTTCCGCTCCCGATTCCAATCCCGATTCCGACCCCGATTCCGACCCCGATTCCAGTCCCGATCCCAATCCCAATCCTGATTCCTACCCCGATCCCGATCCCAATCCCTATCCCAAGCCCAATCCCAGTTCCGACCCCGATCCCAATCCCGATCCCAAACCCAATCCCAATTCCGACCCCGATCCCGATCCCGATCCACGGGGGATCCAGGCTGGAATTCCCGAGCTCCGGGCCGGGAAAGCGGGAGGAGGAGGAGGAGGAGGAGGAGGAGGAGGAGGGGAGGCAGCCGCGCCGGGGGCTCGGCGGGCGCAGGTGGCCGAGGAGGACGCGGGGTGGTGGCACTGGGGGTGGTGGCACTGGGGGTGGTGGCGCTGGGGGCGGTGGCTCCGGAGCGGAGGGTCCTTGGAAAGGTGACCGCCAGCCCGAGGGAGCGAGCGGCCGGGTCACCTTTGTCACCAGCCGGACGCAGGTGACAAAGTCTGACCCCGCTGCCCTCGGTGCTCGGGGGATGGCGGGGAGGAGGCGGCGCTGGCGCGGGGGGGAGGGTTGGTGACACCGCCCTGTCGCCTCCGCGCTGTCACCACCCCGCCAGCGAGCTGTCACGGCCCTGCCACCCCGCTCGTGACCCTGCCACCACCCTGCTGGGCGTGGGTAGGGGACGGAGTGGGGACAGGGATGGGGACACAGGTGGGGACAGGGATGGGGACAGGGATGGGGACAAGGATGGGGACAGAGGTAGGGACGAGGAGAGAAATGGGGACAGGGATGAGGGCAGGACTGGGGACAGCGATGGGGACACGGACAGGGACAAGAACAGTGACAGGGATGGGGCTGGAGGTGGCGCGTGGGTCTGGAAATGGAAATGGGGATGGGGACAGGGACCAGGGCTGTCCCGGGCACAGGACTGGGGACAGGGATGGGGACACGGACAGGGACAAGAACAGTGTCCCCACGGATGGGGACAGCCCAGCACCCTGCTCTGGCAGGGGAACGGGCGCAGAGGGGGGGATTAAAACCCACGGGAGCCCCCGATCCCAAAGCCCCCCATTCCCGATCCCAAAGCCCCCATTTCCGATCCCAAAGCCCCCCATTCCCGATCCCAAAGCCCCCCCATTCCCGATCCCAAAGCCCCCCTTTCCCGATCCCAAAGCCCCCCATTCCCGGGAAGCTCCAGCTCCGCATCCCAAAGCCCCATCCCCGCAGCCGAGGCCAGGTCCGGTGGCGAGGTGGCCGCAGAGTGACATCTAATGGCAGCGGGGACACGGCCGGAGGGGACACGGCCGGAGGGGACACCACCCAGCTGCCACCAGCAAGCAGAGTCCCCAGCCCCAGATCCCCTCATCCCAGGCACCGAGGGGACACGGGTGGCTTGGGGACCCCAGTGTCCCCCTCGGATGGCAGGGAAAAGGGACAGGTGGTGACAAACAGGGCGTTCCCAGCACCGGGAGGTTGGATTTTATTCTTGTCCCGGGGGTTCCCAGCCCGGAGGTGTCACCGGCGCCTGGCACGTGTGGCAGTGACAAGGATCCTTCGGGAAGGGACGAGGGGCTGGAATGGGGCTGGGGGATCCCCGGGGGAGTCCCTGGGTCCAGCCAGGATCGGGAAATTCCAGCGGCCACAGCTGGCCTGGGGTCCCAGGGCCACCGGGTCAAGATGCTCCGTCCATCTGGAAAAGGTTGGCAGTGGCTGGGGACACCCTGTCCAGGGCTGGGGACAATGCTTGTGACTGGGGACACCCTGTCCATGGTTGGGGACATCCCGACCATGGCTGGAGACACCCTATCCAGGGCTGGGGACATCCTGTCCTTGTCTGGGGACACCCTACCCATGGTTGGGGACATTCTGTCCTTGGCTGGGGACACCCTGCCCTTGGCTGGGGACACCCTACCCATGGTTGGGGACATTCTGTCCTTGGCTGGGGACACCCTGACCTTGGCTGGGGACACCCTCTCCGTGTCTGGGGACACTTCATGGGGACATAGGACATCCAGAGCGGGGTTGCCATCCCTCTGTGCCATGGAGCCCCTCCAGAATGAGGCCGGCATGGGGATTTTGGGTCCCCACATGTCCCTGTGACAGTGACAGCCACGGCGGTGGTGGCACCACGGGGCTGCCAGGCCGGGCTGGATCCCGGATCCACATCCCATTCCCACACTGGGGGTTCCTGGAAGGACCCCCTGAGAGCTCAGGGGACCCCAGGGCTGTCCCCTGGGATGTCCCCAATGCTGTCCCCACTGATGTCCCAGGGCTGTCCCCAGGGCTGTCCCCACCTGTGGCAGGTCCTGTTTGCTCCTCAGCTCCAGGGTGTCCTCGGCACGGGACCAGCTCCGGAACGTCCTGATCCTGGCAGGGAGCACAGGGAGCTGCCACCACCCTGGGGTCCTTGTCACCATTCCAGGGTCACTGTCCTACCACCCCCGGGGTCCTTGTCACTGTGCCAGGGTCACTGTCCCACCACCCTGGGGTCCTTGTCACCGTGCCAGGGTCACTGTCCCACCACTCCCAGGGCATTGTCACCAGGCCAGGGTCACTGTCCCACCCCCGGGGTTTCTGTCCTCCCATCCCAGAGTTCCTGTCCCACCCCGGTGTCCCTGTCCCCTGATCCTGGGGTCCCTGTCCCCACACCCAGGGTCCCTGTCCTCATGCCAAAGTTCCTGTGCCACCCTGGTGTCCTTGTTCCCCCACCCTGGGGGTCCTTTTCATGACATTGGGGTCCCTGTCCTCCCACCACCTGGGGGTCCCTGTCCCTACCCCAAGGCCCTTGTCCCAATGCCAGGGTCCCTGTCCCCTGATCCCAGGGTCCCTGTGCCACCCTGGGGTCTCTGTCCCCCCATCCCAGGGTCCCTGTCCCTTGACCCCCTGGTCCCTGTGCCACCCCGCTGTCCCTGTCCCCCCACCCCGCCCCATCCATGACGTCACCTGGGCCACACCTTCACGGCCAGCAGGGCCACGATGGCGATGGCCACGGCGGCCAAGAGCAGCCCGGACAGGACCCGGAAGATCCGCAGGTGGCTGAGAGCTGGGGACAGAGCTGGGGTCAGTGCCACCGGCACCCCCCGGCCTCGGGGCGCCCCAAGAGCCGTGAAGGGGACACTGGGGTGACAAAGTGGGGGACAGGCAGCATTTGGGGTGAAGACACACATGGGGGGAAGTCACAGGTGGGGACAATTGCTGCTCCTGGCTGCCACTGTCCCCTTCCTAAAGGCCACCCGACCACGGACAGGAGGTGTCCCCAACACAGCCACAAGTGCCACAATCATATGTTGCCCTTTGACCCCATTCCATTGTCCCATTCCATTTCCCATTCCAGGGATTTTCTTAGGATTTCCAGTCCCCATTTAGGGGATTTTTTTAGGATTTCCAGTTCCCATTTAGAGGATTTTTTAAAGATTTCCATGTCCCCATTTAGGGGATTTTCTTAGGATTTCCAGTTCCCGTTTAGGGGATTTTTTTAGGATTTCCAGGTCCTGTTTAGGGGATTTTTTAGGATTTCCAGTTCCCATTTAGGGGATTTTTTTAGAATTTCCAGTCCACATTTAGGGGATTTTTTAGGATTTCCATGTCCCCATTTAGGGGATTTTTTTAGGATTTCGAGTCCCCATTTAGTGGATTTTTAGGATTTCCAGTTCCCGTTTAGGGGATTTTTTTAGGATTTCCAGTTCCCATTTAGGGAATTTTTTTAGGATTTCCAGTCCCCATTTAGGGTATTTTTTTAGGATTTCCAGTTGCCATTTAGGGGAGTTTTTAGGATTTCCATGTCCCCATTTAGGGATTTTTTAGGATTTCCATGTCCCCGTTTAGGGGATTTTTTTAGGATTTCGAGTCCCCATTTAGGGGAGTTTTTAGGATTCCCAGTCCCCATTTAGGGAATTCGTTTAGGATTTCCAGTCGCCATTTAGGGGAGTTTTTAGGATTTCCATGTCCCCATTTATGGATTTTTTTAGGATTTCCAGTCCCCGCGGAGGCTCCGGCCCCACTCACTGTGGACATCGAAGTCGGCGCTGGCCGTGGCGTTGCCCAGGGCGTTGGTGGCCACGCAGACGTAGCGTCCCCCAGCCCCTGTCCCCACGGCCGCCAGCTCCACGCGCAGGGCGTTGTGCGAGGGGGTGGCCCGGACCCCCGGGGTGGCAGCAGGGGACAGGCTGGTGGCCAGGAGGTGGCCCTGGTGGTGCAGGGCCAGCGAGGCGGGCGGGTGGCTCTGGGCCGTGCACAGCACGATGGCCCCGCGCCCGTGCTGGTTCTCCAGGAAGGTGCTCACCGAGACGGCCCGAGGGGGGTCTGTGAGGGGACAGCGAGGGTGGCAGTGGCACACGGGGTGGGACAGCCCCCAGCCAGGCCTGGCTGGCCACCAGAAGTGGGTTAAAGTGGCCCTGGATTTGTCCCACCCCGCTCATCCCGGTGCTGGGGGATTGTTCAAACCCTCTCCAGTCCTTGGCTTGCCACCCCAAAGCTGGGGAATCTTCCTGACTTGGAGCTCCCAGGCTCCAAATCTGATTTTTGAGGGGGTAATCCTAACAAAAAAATACCCAAATCCCTTTCCCAAAAGCTTCCTAACGCATCCCTCCTCCTGGATGATCATCACACCCTCTCCAGCCCTTTGCTCCCACCTCCTGCTGGAGAACCCCTCAGGTTGGAGCCTTTTGGCTCCAAATCCAACTTCTGAAGGACCAATCCTAAAAAAAAAACCCAAAATCCCCTTCCCAAGGCCACCAAGAGCTTCTTAACTCATCCCTTCTCCATCCTGGATCATCCCCACCCCATCCATCCCTGCCCTGGTGGCTTCCCATGTTCCCCAGCCCCTCATTCCACACCCAACCAGAAAATTCCTCACTTCTGCAGCATTTTGGCCCCAAACCTGCCTTTTAAAAAACCCCCAAAATCCCCAAAGGGAGAAGAGCAGGGCAGGAAGGGGAAGAGGAGGAAACTCCCCTTGCCCTTGCGGTGGTGACACCAGCGACAGGGGCTGGGGACACGCTTTGGAGCGTGCCTGGTGGCGCTGGGGACACTCACAGAGGACACTGAGGCTGAGGGGGACAGAGGTGGCCGTGCCCCATGTCCCGCTGGCCTGGCACTGGTAGGAGCCGGCGTCGGCGCTGGACACGCGGCTGAGGACGAAGGAGCCGGACGGTCCCTCCCAAAGCCACCGCCCGTCGCGGTACCACGTGTAGTTGACACCTTTGTCCCCCCAGGCGGTGGCCGAGCAGCTCATGGTGGCCCTGGTGCCCTCGGGGACTTCCTGCGAGGGCTCCACCGTCAGCGTGACCCCTGAGGGGGGACAGTGGGGACACCAGGAATGGCCGGGGAGCTCCCAGAGCGCTGGGACAGCCCCTCACCTTGGGGACTTGAGGACACGGGGACACCTCACCTGGCACCTGCAGCCGCAGGGACGCGGTGGCCGAGCCGCGGCTGTTGGTGGCCGAGCACAGGTAGAGCCCCGCGTCCCCGGGCTCCAGCCCCGCCATCCCCACCCGCAGCGACGTGGGGGTGGCCCGGACCTCGAAGCGGGGGTCGGAGGGGCCCTGGCTGGTGGCCAGGGGTGGGTGGCCCTGTCCCCTGCTCACGGCGATGTCCGGCGGGGGGACACCATCGGCCGAGCAGAGCAGCACCGCCTGCCGCCCCCCGCGGGGCTCCACCAGCGCCGCGAAGCTGGGCTCCTGCGGGGCATCTGCGGCGACAAGGACAGCGAGTGTCCCCCCACACCCCGCCGGGCCGCAAGGGGCGGGGGGAGGTCACCCCCGAGCAGGGGCCGCGCTGTGGCCGCGTGTCGCGGGGTGGCGACACAGACCGGGCAGCGATGTCCCCGCGGGGGTGGCGTGTCCTGCTGTCCCCTCCCGCCCCCCGGGAGATGTCGCCCCCCACTCACAGAGCACGGCGAGGGTCACGGGGGGGGCGCGGGGCCCCCGGCCCGCCCGGCAGCCGTAGAGCCCCGCGTCGGAGCGGTGGCCACGGAGCGCCAGCGAGGGCTCGGGTCCCTCTGTCACCCACCGCCCGTTCTTGAACCACGTGTAGAGGGTCCCCGGCTGTGCGTGGGGGGCCTGGCACGTCAGCGTCACCTCTGTCCCCTCCGCCACCTCGGCCGAGGGACGCACCAGCACCCTGGTGGCTGCGGGGAGCGGAGAGGATTTTGGTCACGCTTTCCCTTTGAAGCCCCAGATTTGCGTTCCCAACCTCCAGCTCCTCCAAAACTGGGTGCCCCCAATCCTGCACCCTTCAACGCCCCCCTGGCAGTGTCCCCAAGGCCTTGTCCCCCTCCTCACCTTGCACCCGCAGCGTGAGGGACGCGTGGCTGTCGCCGAGGGCGCTCCGTGCCTGGCACTCGTATTCACCCTCATCCTCCTCGGAGGCCTCCCGGAATTCCAAGCGCAGCGCGTTGGGAGAGGAGGACACGCGGATGCTCTGCCGGGGGCTGTCGCCTCCTCTGGGGGGGCTGGAGGCCACCGGGTGTCCCCCCCTGAGCAGGGTGAGCTGGGCCGGGGGGTGGCTGTCCACGGCGCACAGCAGGATGGTGGCCGTGCCCTGGCTGCTCTCCACGAAGGATTGCAGCCGCAGGTTCCTGGGGGGGTCTGCGAGGAGGGAAAAACGTGGAGAATGGGATAATCGTGGAATTGGTTGGGTTGGGAAAGCCCTCTGAGCTCCTCGAGTCCAAGTGTCCCCCCAGAGCTGCCCCAGGCCACCGCTGAGGGCATCCCCAGGCGCCACATCCCGAGGATGGAACTCCACTGCTGCGCTTTCCAGGAGGGAAAATTCCAAAATTCCCAATATCCAACCAAAACCTCCCCTGGCACAGCTTTGGGCAGTGTCCCTTTGTCCTGTCCCTGTTCCTGACCCCCCCCCGGCTGTCCCCTCCTGGCAGGAGCTGTGCAGAGCCACAGGGTCCCCCTGATCCCCCTTTTCTCCAGGCTGAGCCCCTTCCCAGCTCCCTCAGCTTTTCCTGCTGCTCCAAGCCTTCATGCCAGGGATTCCCCATGCTCCAGAGCCTCCGTCCCACATTCATCGGGAAGATTTATAAATTAACACCATCTTTTTCTCATTAAAAAGGGGGAAAAAAATTCTCACGTTCTGACTCGCAACCACATTTTTTTCCTTTTTTTTTTTTTTTTTTTTAAGAAAAATCTGGTTTTAATTTTCCCAGTCAGGGACAAAAAAAAGTCCTTAATCCAGCATTAAAGCCAAGGACTTTCCTGCTGGGTTTGGTGTGGAGCACAAGGAAATTTGGAGACGGTTTCAGGGTCTTTGCGCAGGTCTGGGGTGTAAAGCTTAGCTTAATTATCCTCTGGAATACATTTTTTGAGCTCCCCTAATTAATTAATCCCGCCAGATTAAACCAGGCTTTACTGCCCCATCACTCCAGCCAGGGGGACCGACCGAGGGGTGACACCAAGTGACACCAAGTGACACGAAGCTGCCCTTGGGGACTCACAGAGGACGTTGAGGGTGGCAGGGGTGGCACTGTGGTTCCGGGCCGGGGTCCGTACGGAGCACTGGTAGGAGCCGGCGTCGGAGGCGGTGACCCCAGGGAAGGTGAGATTTTGGGAAGAGCCGGTGCCCAGCCACACCTGGTTCCGGTACCAGGTGTAGCTCAGCACGTCCTGGTCCCCTGCTGCCACCGCGCAGGTGAGGGTGGCAGTGTCCCCTTCCCGCACGTCTGGGGACGGCCAGATCCAGACCCGGGCGGCTGCACGGGAAGGGAGGAAAAATGGTGATCCCTCAATTTCCAGGAAAAAGTGGTGGTCCCTCACTTTCCAGGAAAAAGTGGGGGTCCTTCAATTTCCAAGAAAAAGCGGGGATCCCTCACTTTCCAGGAAAAAGTGGGGATCGCTCGCTTTCCAGAGTGGGAAAAGTCAGGGATTTGCAGGGCAGTAAAAAGAGGGAACGGCCACCACAACCCACAGGTGACACCATTCCCATGGTGTTCCCATGGATTTGTTTGGGATGCTCCATCCCTGGCAGTGTCCAAGGTCAGGCTGGATGGGGCTTGGAGCAGCCTGGGATAGTGGAAGGTGTCCCTGCCCCATGGCAGGGGTGGGATGAGAGGGGATTTAAGATCTCTCCCAACCCAAACCATTCCATGATTCCCTGATTCCATGGTTCCTGGGGTGATGCCAGCAGGGCAGTGCCTTGGATGGATGCCAGCCCTTGGAATCACATCCAAGCAGAGCCCTGTCCCTTTGCCACACTCCCAGGACACCTGCAGCTCTCTGGGAATACCTCCATCCCCATAAACATGGATTCTCCCCGGTTTTTTTTCTCCGTTTTCATCCTGTCCATCCTATTCCAGTTGCTCTCCACACTCACTCCCCCATTCCCATCCCTTCACCTCATCACCATAACCCCAATCCCATCACTCTGTCGGCTGCCTGCAGCTCTCCATCCCCTTCCCACCCTATTCCCATTCCCATTCCCATTCCCATTCCTATCCCATCCCATGGATCCCATCCCATGGATCCCATCCCACGGATCCCATCCCATCCTATCCCATCCCATGGGTCCCATGGTTCCCATGGATCCCATCCCATCCCATCCCATCCCATCCCATCCCCTCCCATGGATCCCATGCCATGGATCCCAGCCCATCCCATCCCATCCCATCCCATGGATGCCATGGATCCCATCCCCAGTGACTCACCGCCTCCGGAGAAGTTCCCGGCGGTGCTGGCGTTGCCGTGGGCGTTGGTGGCCACGCACCGGTACTCGCCCTCGTCCTGCAGCAGCACAGGGTGCACGCGCACACGCAGCGCGTTGGTGGCCGAGGTGACACTGAGCCGTGGCTGGGGGACAGGCGGTGACAGCGCCGTGGAGGCCACCAGGGCCCCGTCCTTGAAGAGGGCCAGCTGTGCCGGCGGGGAGCTGTCCACGGAGCACTCCAGGATCCCGCGCTGGCCCGACGGAGGCTCCAGGAAGGTGCTGAGCACCGGCATCCGCGGGGGGTCTGCCCGGGAGGGTGGGAGAGACCCGAGGATGCACCCAGAGACCCCCGGGACCCAGAGAGGTGCCAGCGTGGTGACATCCCATCAGTGCCATCCCACCAGTGCCGTCCCATCAGTGCCATTCCAGTGGCACCATTCCAGTGGCACCATTCCATGGTACCATCCCATCTCAGCATGATTCCAGAGGTGCCATTCCAGTGGCACCATTCCAGTGGTACCATCCTGTTGGCACCATCCCAGTGTCATCGTTCCAGTGGTATAATCCCATCCCAATGGCACCATCCCATTGGTGCCATTCCACTGGTCCCATGCCATCCCCATCTCATTTTCTCTTATCCTGTCTCATCCCAGTTCCATCCCATCCATTCCATCCCATTGCATTTCCTCCCCATCTCATTTTATCCCACCCCATTTCATGCCAATTCCATTTCATCCCAAATCATCCCAATTCTTCCCATCTCAATTCTGTTCCATCCATCCCTCCCATCCCATCCCATCCCATCCCCTCCCCTCCCATCCCATCCCATCCCACTCCATCCATCCCTCCCATCCCATCCCATCCCATCCCATCCCATCCCATCCCATCCCATCCCATCCCATCCCATCCCATCCCATCCCCCCAGTCCCCTGGCAGGTCCCACTCACAGCAGACGTGCAAGGTGACAGCGGGGGACGCGCTGGTCCCCGCGGAGCCCCGGGCCCGGCAGTGATAGAACCCGGTGGCAGCGCTGGTGACACGGGACAGCACGAGGACACTGTCAGGACCCTCCTGGAGCCACCTGCTGTCCTTGTACCAGGAGTAGACGGTGTCACCCTGTGGCTCTCCGGCCACCTGGCACATCAGGGACACGTTGTCACCTTCCAGCACCTCCGAGGACGGTGAGATCAGGACTCGGGTGGCTGGAGCAGGGACAGTGCCAGCTCAGAGGGGACAGGGCAGAGCTCAGCACTGCCGGTGTCCCCTTGTCACTTCCAAAGCTTGTGGGGTGCGATATTCCCACTCTGTCCAAGGATTTGGAACAGCTCTGATGTGATATTGGTGCTCCCTGTCCCCTTAGGGTGTCCCCAGCTCCTCCTGGAGATGCCAAGGGCTGAGGTGTTGGGATATGTGTAGGGCGTGGCACTGGGGGGGATCTGGTGGCACTGGGAGGGATCTGGTGGCACTTGGAGGGATCTGGTGGCATTTGGAGTGTAGACATGAGGTCATTCCCATGGGATGGACCCCTCTGATGCCTGGGTGGGACCTGGTGGCACTGGGAGAGATCTGGTGGCACTGGGAGCACAGACACATGGTCATTCCCATGGGATGGGCTGCTCCAGTCCCCGGGAGGGATCTGGTGGCACTGGGAGTGCAGACACATGGTCATTCCCAATGGGATGGGCTGCTCCAGTCCCTGGGAGGGATCTGGTGGCGCTGGGAGGGATCTGGTGGCATTTGGTGTGTAGACATGAGGTCATTCCCATGGGATGGGCCGCTCTGATCCCAAATCCCAGGCTCCCCACCTTGCACGCGCAGGTAGAGCCGTCGCTCCGCGGAGCCGTGCGCGTTGGTGGCCGTGCACCGGTAGCTGCCATCATCGGCCGGTGTCACCTCCCGGATCTCCACTCGCAGCGAGTTGGGGACAGCGGAGACGGTGACCCGCGGGCTGCTCCCGCCGGCGCTGGTGGCCACCAGCTCCTGGTCACGGAGCAGGGCCAGCTGGGCCGGGGGGTTGCTGGCCACGGAGCACTGGAAGATGGCCAGGGAGCCCTGCCCGGCCTCCAGGAAAGCCGTCAGGAGAGGGTCCCGAGGGGGGTCTGCGAGGGGGAATGGGATGAGAGGCTGGGAACCCCATGGGGAGAGGGGTCCTGGGGAGGGGTCACTGCTCTGGGGTTCTGGGAAAGAGAAAAGGGAAAAGGGAAAGGGAAAAGGGAAAAGGCACTAGAAGGGGAAAGGGGAAGGGGAAAGGGAAAAGGAAGGAGAAGGGAAAAGGGGAAGGGAACAGGGAAAAGGGAACAGGGAAAAGGGAAAAAGGAAAAGGGAAAAGGGAAAGGGGAAAGGGGAAAAGCGAAAGGGGAAAGGGAAAGGGAAAAGGGAAAAGGAAGGAGAAGGGAGAAGGGAAAAGGGAAAAGAGAAAAGGGAAAAGGAAGGAAAAGGGAAAAGGGAAAAGGGAAAAGGGAAAGGGGAAAAGGGAAAAGGGAAAAGGGAAAAGGGAAAGGGGAAAAAGGAAAAGGGAAAAGGGAAAAGGGAAAAGGAAGGAGAAGGGAAAACGGAAAAGGCAAAGGAAAGAGAAGGGGAGAGGAAAAAAGAAAGAGGAAAAAGGAAAGAAGAAAAAGAAAAAAGGGAAAAGGAAAAAGAAAAAAAAGGATAAAGGAAAAAGGAAACAGTAGGGGATGGTGAAAGGAAAGGGAATGGGAAAGGAAACACAAAAGGGAAAGGAAAAGGAAAAAGGGGAAATTGAAAGGAAAAGGGGAAAAGGGGAAGAGAATGGGAAGTGAAAGGGAAACAGAAGGGAAGGGAGAAGGGAAAAGGGGAAATTGAAAGGAAAAGTGAAAAGGGAAGAAGGGGAAGAGAAGGGAAAGGGACGCACACAGCACATCCAGGAGGACGTCGGGAGAGCTCCGGCTGCCAGCGGCGGTGCTGGCCCGGCACCGGTAGAGCCCGGCGTCCCTGCTGACCACCGGCTGCAGCACCAGCGAGGTGGCCGAGCCCGTGGAGATCTGCTGCCCGTCGTGGTACCAGGTGATGTTGGGGACAGCCGTGGAGCCGCTGCTCAGGTGGCAGGTGAGGGTGGCATTGTCACCCTCCAGCACGCGGGGGGATGGGGACACTGTGACATTGGCAGCTGTGGGCAGGAGGAAAGATGGTCTGGTGTCAATGGTGGGGTGACAACCCGCCAAAGCCACCCAAAGGACAGCGTGGCTACCCCAGGGGGCAAATTCCTGCTGATCCCACAGTGCCATGGTGGGGACAGCTCTGAGCCTGGCAGTGCCACCAGCCCAGGGACATCCCTTGGCCACATTTACTCGGTGTTCCTGTCACACAGAGCCAGGGAATCCCCTCCAGGGGCTGGAATGTCATGGGGGAGCCACCATGTCTGAATATCATGGACATGTGAAATTTCCACGTGGCATTTCCATGTGGAGTTTCCACGTCTGGATTTCATGGACACGTGGCATTTCCATGTCTGGATTTCATGGACATGTGACATTTCCATGTGGCGTTTGGCATTTCCATGTCTGGATTTCATGGACATGTGACATTTCCATGTGGCGTTTCCATGTCTGGATTTCATGGACATGTGGCATTTCCATGTGGCATTTCCATGTGGCGTTTCCATGTCTGGATTTCATGGACATGTGACATTTCCATGTGGCATTTCCATGTGACATTTCCATGTCTGGGTTTCGTAGACACGTGGCATTTCCATGTGACACTTCTGCCCCTCCTGCCACCATCTCCTGAGCCTGCCTCCTTCCCCAGCATTCCCTTCCCATGCTCCCCTCTCTCAGAACATTCCCAGATGCCACAATCCTGTCCCCTGTCCCCACTCACTGTCAGCCTTGAAATCCACAGTGGCGCTGGCGCTTCCTTGGGAATTCCCAGCCTGGCACATGTAAATCCCCTCATCCTCCACCACCACATCCTGGATTTCCACCTTCAGGCTGTTGTAGGACCTGGTGACGTGGACCCTGGGGCTGGTGGCTTGGGGACAGCCCTGGGTGCAGGCGATGGCCTCGTCCCCTCTCCGGAGGGTGAGGCTGGACTCGGGATCGCTCTCTACGGAGCACTGGATGATGCCCAGGCGCCCGCCCTGGCTCTGCAGGAACGAGCTCAGCACCGGCTGCCTCGGGGGGTCTATGGGGGAAAACTAGATCCATGAGGCTGGGAAAACTCCTGGAATCCAAGGGGTTGATGCTTCCAGCACTGCCTGATCATCCAGGTCGGATGGGGCTTGGAATAATCTGGGGCAGTGGGAGGTGTCCCTGCCAAGGGGAGAGGGGCTGGAATGAGAAGGGCTTTGAGGTCCCTCTCAACCCAATCCAGGGACAAAACGCCACTGGATGCATTGGGAAAACCCTCAGAATCCAAGGGATTGATGCTCCCACGGCTGCCTGAGGAACTCTTGGACATCCAGGTTGGGCCTGGTCTAGGGGTGCCCATGGCAGAGGGGTCAGAACGAGATGGGTTTTGAGGACCCCCAAGCCCAAACCATTCGTGGTTCTACGACCATTTACTGTTCTTAAAATTCTTGGGAAGGTAGGAATTCTCCAAATTCCTCCTCCCCAAAACTCCCAGATTTACTCGCCAAAGGGAATTTTTCATCCTCCCCACATTCCCGCCCAAGAACTCCTTGGCCGTGGCTGGTGGGGATGGGGGAAACCTCAGGGTGGGACCACCCCCTGCTCAGCCCCAGGACCCTTTGGAATTCCCACGGGACACTCACAGAACACTCGGAGCGGGACAGCCTCTGACGTGTCGCTGCCGTTCCTGCTCTGGACCTGGCACTGGAAGGCGCCGGCGTCGTCCCCGCGGATGGACGGGAATTCCAAGGTCGGGAACGAGCTCTCCTGGAGCCTCCGGCCGTTCCTGTACCAGGTGTAGAGCGGCTCCTCCGCCGTGTCCCCTGTCCCCACGCAGGTCAGGGTGACCGCGGTCCCCTCTGTCACCTCTGCCGAGGGCTGGATCAGGAGCCCTGCAGCTGGACGAGGGGTGGGAGAAGGATTTCAGGGAAGGAGGGAAATCCTTCCCATGGATCCATCCAGCTACAATTCCCTGTTGGGCTTCCCTGAATCCCCTCCCTCACCGTGGGTCTTTGGGGGGTGACATTCCCTGGGGACACCGCACAGGCCAATGGGGCCTTTCCTGACCCTTTCCCGCTTTTCCCAAGTGCCAAGTTCATCCAGGTGACTTTTTCCCAGGACAGACCCTGTCCCCTCTTCCTGCTGGCTGGGCCTTGCCTGACTTCCAGCTCCCCACTGGGACACCCAAATCCGGGTTTGTTTTCTCTGGAATCGGGCCTTGAAGTCTCTTTTGGGCTTTTTGGGATCCTAAAGGATGTTCCTCTTGGACATGGGTTTGGGGGACTTTTCTCTCCTTCTGCTGCCTCTGTCACCCCAAATTATCCAGACTCGGGGAGTAGGGGACAGTGACTGGTGGGGATAGATGGGGCAGAAAAATGTGGATAAATTTACTAATTTTTGGTATTTTGTGAAACAAAACCCGGGAGCCTCTCCAGCTCCAGAAGCAGCTCTGACCCTGCTGAGGAGGGGGCCCCCAGGACACCGATGTCCCCCAGTGCCACCACAGGGCCCCCCCAGCTCTGTGGGCTGCGTGTCCCCCCAATTTTGGGGGTTCACCCTCACCCCAAACCCAGGAGCAGCGGCGTCACCCCGGGACTCACCGCGGGTCACCAGGACCTTGGTGGCACTGGCGTTGCCGTGGACGTTTCTGGCGGTGCAGCGGTACTTCCCGCTGTCCCGGGGTCCTGCATCCCGGATTTCCAGCCGCAGGGAATTGTGGGAGGCGGTGACACCGAGCCGCTGGCCCAGGGCCACCTGCGCCCCGCTGGTGGCCAGCATGGTGCCATCGCGGTCGATGGCCAGGGTGGCCGGAGGGTGGCTGTCCACAGTGCAGCGGACGATGACCAGCCGGCCACCCTGGGTCTCCTGGAAGAGCGTGAGGGTGGGAATTCGGGGTGGATCTGTGGGATGGGAGAGGATGCTGAGGTCGGGATGTCCTCGTGGTGTGGTCACAGGGAAAATCCCAGAGTGGTTTGAGTTGGAGGGGACATTAAATCCCAGCTGGTCCCATGGGCAGGGATACCTTCTACTAGCCCAGGTGGCTCCAAGCTCCATCCAACCTGGCTTTGGGCACTTCCAGGGATGGGAAATATCCCCTACCCAACCTGGATGTCACCATCTGCTTGTCCTGTGTGTCACCGGGTCAGATTTACCCCAAAATTGTCACAACCAACCCATGGCTGAGTTATTTTCCCGCTGAAAACCTCCTGAGCTGTTCTCATCCCCCTGGATTCTCCATGAAAAACCTCCCCAAATCTTACGGAATGGAGGATATTAGTGGGAGATGCTGCGATGGACATGTCCCAAATGTCACTTAATGTCACCTTCACATCTGCCTCACGGCCAAAATTTGTTGTATTCCCATAAAATCCAACCAGCAGGGCTGACCCCCCTCACCTACCCCCGGGGTGCTCAGGAAGAGGCTTTGCCATGAACCTTTTGGGGGGATTTCCTGGATTTTGTGGGATTTACACAGCCCCATGTGGCAGGAGCTGGTGGCACTCACATGTCACGCTGAGGCTGATGGCCTGGGCCGTGTCACTGCCCTGGCTGTTGGTCACTTGGCAGGAGTAGTAGCCGGCGTCACCGGCGGCCACCGCGGGGAAGAGGAGGGTGTGGGCCGGGCCTTCCTTGAGCCACGCGCTGTTCTTGTACCAGGTGTAGGTCAGCTCCTCGGGATGTCCCTCCCGCCCGGGGACGTCGCAGGACAAGGTGGTGGCCGTCCCCTCGCGCACCACGGCGGCGGGGCTGGCCGAGATCTCTGCGGCTGAGGGAGAAGGGACACGTTCAGGATGGCCCTGGGGACAGGAGAACAGAATGCCCACCCCAAATCCCCCATTCCAGAGCCTGGGAGAAGATGGAAGCCCCAACAACAGAGCCGGGGGATATGTGGGCTTGTCCCCTGCCACCACTTGGGGACAGCTGGCTTTAGAGCAAAGCCCCGGGGGCCAGACTCATGGTGGGTGGGGAAAGGTCTGTCACCTCTCAGGGTGGGCTTGGGGGGGTTTTGGGGGGAGCACAGGGACCCATCTGGGGGAGATTCTTCCTGTGGGATTCCAGCTCAGGCAGGGAAGTCTGGGATTTGTCTTTGCTGTGGGATCTGGTGGGAAGAGGAACCTCCCCCCTTCCTGTGGGGGTGGGGAGGGGCTGGGCCGGAATTCCCGGAGAAGCTGGGATCCCTGGATCCCTGGAAGTGCCCCAGGCCAGGCTGGACATGGCCTGGATCCACCTGGGATAGCGGGAAGTGCCCTGCACCCACAGGGATGGGAATGATCCCTAAGGTCCCTTCCCACCACGGCTCTGGATCTCCACAAGCTCCCAACCCCTTCCCAGCTCTGCTCCCTGTCCTTGGCTGGAAATCCCTCCCTGTTTTCTGGGATCACCGAGACAAGGGACACAGGTGTGGCACAACAGGGCCACCACCCTCCTCCTGCACGGACACCCCAATTCCCAGACCTCCAGCAGCACCGGCCACCTCCATCCCGGTCCGTGCCACCCCAATGCGGGACACTCAGCCATGTCCCGCCCCGTGGCACTTACAGAACACGCGGAGGGTGACAGGAGGTGACACCCCGGTGCCGAGGGCGTTCTGGGCCTCGCAGTGGTACCGCCCGTGGTCCTCACGGCGCACGCCCTGCAGGGCCAGCACCCGCTCGGTGCCCACGGCCACCCCGTCCTTGTACCAGTGGTACCCCGAGACCGGGGGGTGGCTGCTGCCAACCTCACAGCTCAGGGTCACCGTGTCACCCACGCCGATGTTCCCCGAGGAAGGGCTCAGCGACACCTGCGCGTCCTTGGGGGAGTCTGTGGGGGACACAGAGGGACGTGGTGGGCACAGGGGGCTGTCACCACCCTGGGGCACGGAAAAGGGGAGGTGCGTGACAGGAGGTGGCACCCAAGGGACAGATGTGGCCAGGGAGCAGGAAAGGGAGGGAGAAGCAGGAGGAAAACGCTGCAGGAAGGAGAGGGTGGCAGGAGGGGGACGTGGCCGTGGTGGCCGTGACAGAGGTGTCCCCTGTCCCCGCCCCACGTACGCCTGACCCGCAGCACCACTTCTGCGCTCGCCCTCTTGGATCCGTCGGAAACCACGCAGAGCAGCTTCTTGGAATGGTCCTTCCAGGTGAAGGAGCTGGCCAGGGTCACCTGGTGGCTGACCCCGCTGGTGTCCAGCTGGACGTGGCTGGACACGTTGGACACCTGGGGGTCGTAGCCCTCCCAGCGCAGGACGGTGTCGCCCCCGGGACAAAAGTAGGGCGTGGAGCACTCCAAGGTGGACCTTTGTCCCTCGGTCTGCTCCTCGCTGCCGGTGACACTGGGACGCTCCAGATCCTCTGCGATGGAGAGCAGAGGGCAGGATGACCTCATGCAATGGGCAGGAAGGGAATTTTTTGGGAATGTCGGTGTTTTACCCACCCGAAATGCTCAGGGTCACATCCCGCGACGCCGACCAGCGGTCGCCGTTGATGATTTCGAAGCGGAACCTGTAGAGGCCACTGTCCCCCGGTGTCACCCCCCGCAGCAGCAGGGTGCAATTCCGGGCCTTGGGGTCCCCCAGGAGCTGGGCACGACCCCCAAAATGGGCATCCACATCCTGGGGTGTGGTGGAGTGGAACACAAGCGTCCTCTGGCCATCGTAGTCCTTGTACCAGATGGCCACGATGCCGTCGGCGGTTGTCACATCCGCGGGGTAGCTGAAGGTGCAGGGGACAACCAGGCAGGACCCCCCGCTGGCCTTCAGGGACTCGGGGTAGGAGACCCCCCAGGAGCTGAGGGCTGTGCCAGGGAAAATCAGGATCAGGGAGCCAGAAGTGTCCCCACTTCCCCCAGGACACGCTGGGGACACGTCACCTGTGCTTGATGGGGATGGTGGGAGAGGAGATGGGATTTGGGATAAACCCCCCCCCCCCAAGAGGAGGTTTTGGGGTGGAGAAGGGGGAGATAACCAGGAAAAGCTGGATCTTTTGGGCCTAAATAATGGGGCAAAAGGGGAAAAAGACATCCTGGGGTCCCAAATTTATTTCTTTACCCCAGTGCCTTATCCTTGCTCCCATGGCCTGGTTGTCCCCTTGTCACCTCATCCCTGCCCGTCAGGAGTGTGGGATCATGATAAATCCCCCCAGGAGCAGCCTTGGGATGCCCCAAATTCCTGCCTGGCTCTACTCCCACCCACCGGGGCCAATCCCAGCCTCCAGTCCCTCAGGGGACAATCCCAAGGGTGTCACTGTCCCCATACCTGGCGGGACGAGGCTGGCCAGGAGCACGAGGCAGCGGGGCAGGCGCATGGTGGCACTGCCGGGGGACATGGGGGACACGGGGTCACGCCGGCACAGGGGACCCTGGGGACAAGGGGAGGCGGCTGAGGACCTTGGAATGGGTGGGATGGATCCCTGTGGGATAAATCCTGCTGGAATCAGAACAGTCCTCAACACGGGGGGAAACAAAAGGGAAGGAAGGAAGGAAGGAAGGAAGGAAGGAAGGAAGGAAGGAAGGAAAAAGGGAAAGAAAAAGAAAAATAAAGAAAAAATGAAAGGAATAAAACAGGAAGAGGGGAAGAGGGGAAGAGGGGAAGAGGAAAAGAGGAAGAAAAAGAAGAAGAAAAAGAAGAAGAAAAAGAAACCAAGAGGAAAACAAACCCAGAGAATTATTTAAAACATTTTACGGTTTTTTGCAGCTCCAGACAGACTCCTGACATTCCTTTCAGTTTCGCCCCTCATCGTTCCGTGACAAACCAGAATAATTTCACCCTGAACTTTTCCCCAATATCCCGGAAATCAGCGATCAGATTGCCGTGAGCTCCGATCCTCCTCTGAGCACTCCTGGGTCTGTCCCTGAGGAACGAGGCCTCTCCCAGCCCCCCGCTCCAGCCTTTCCCTCTCCACCATTCCCTCCTTCTCCGATACCTCCTCTTCCCACATCTGTATCCAATTTCCTCGCTGCTCCTTGGATTTCGGGCTGGATTTCCCGCTCCGGAGAGCTTTACTTAGGATTTTTTTCCAGACTATGAGCACAGAGAATGGCTGGGGTGGCCCCTGGGTGTCGATGCTTGGAGGGGGGGACGATGTGAGGCCACAAATTGTCACGGGATTCGTGCCGGAAGAGGAAGGAAGAGCCGGGATCCAGCCCCCAACTCGTGCCGGTGCCAAGTTTCGTTTCTTCTCCGGGGTTTCTCCCGGTTTCAATTCCTGAGGGCCCCTGGGGGATCCCTCGGGATGGGGACCCAGCGGGGACAGTGGCCCGTGGTGGGGCCCTGCTGCTCGGAATTCCAAGGGTTGAAAAGATTTCTAGGAAAACGCTTTTGGTGTGGGGCTGGGGCTTGGGGGGGACCTGGGGAGGGGGAGGTGTCCCTGGTGTCCCTAAATGGGATTTAAGGAATGAGTTGGGATGGGAGGGGCGGAAATCTCATCTCATTCCCATGGGCAGAGGCATCTCCTGCTGTCCCGTGGCTCCAAACCCTGTCCAACCTGGCCTTAGACATTTCCAGGAATGGGGCAGCCACAGCAAATCTGGGAATTCCATTCCAGAACCTTCCCACCCTCAGAGGGAGGAATTTTTTCCCAATCTCCCCCCTATCCCTGCAGTTCAAAAGTCACCTTTTGGCACAGGAATGAGCATGGAGAGGGGACATTCCCAGTGTGGGACCCTTCAGCTCCATCACATCCCAAAAACCAGAGAAACAGGGACCACGGCGTGGTGGGACAACATTCCTTGGGATAAGGGTTGGATGTGACCCCTTCCAAGCCTGGATCTGATTCCTGGAGTTCCAGGCACTTCCCTGGCTCCAGGCAGGAGATGGATAAGGCTCATCCCAAAGGGATCCTCCACGAGCCACCCTCACCCCTCATCCCTGTCCCCGGAATTCCCGTCCTTTCCCATCCCTGGAGAACCACGGCGTTACCTGGAAGTGGCGGTGGCTCTGGCAGTGCCACCTCCGGAGCGGTGGCATGGGGAAGCCGCCTGTCCCCGCGCTCAGGGGCGTCCCTTTATCGGCTGGGGGAGGAGGGCCAGGAGCCCCAAACCGCAGCACTTCCCCCTTCAGTGTCCCTGCTCGGATTTTGGGAAGTGGCGACAGAGGCAGCTTTTCCCTAATTCTGTGTTTTTGGGGCCGGGGTGGGTTTGGAGCGCTCCGAGGTCTCTGGGTTTGGGGTCCTGCTGGTGGGGCTGGGGCAGGGTTGGTGTTGCTCCCTGTGGGAACGGTTTGGGATTTGTGCTGATAGTTCGGGAATGTTTTTGTTGTGTCTTGGATGGAATCGAGGGCGGCTCTGCCCTCACCCTGCCGGGAAGGGTTTGGGATTGCGTCGGGAATTGGGGGGACACGGCCGGGAAAACTGATCCCAGCCCACCCCCAGGATACCCTGGATCGTGTGGCTCCAGGATAAACTGGGAAAGAAGGAAAGGGAATGTTGGGAGAGATGATGTTTGTCCTCCTGGGTCACCAAGATGGATCCTGGCTGTCCTGGGAATGCTGAATGCTCCGAAGGCTGGAGCCCCTCTGCTCTGGGAGAGCTGGGAATGTTCCCCTGGAGAAGGGAAAAATCCAGGGAATGTTCAGATTCCCTGAAGGGGCTCCAGGAGAGCTGCAGAGGGACTGGGGACAGAGGGACAGGACACAGGGAATGGCTCCCACTGGCAAAGGGCAGATTGGGCTGGGATCTTGGCAAGGAATTCCTGGCTGGGAGGGTGGGCAGGGGCTGGGCTGGAATTCCCAGATTCCCTGGCAGTGCCCAAGGCCGGGTTGGACACTGGGGCTTGGATCCACCTGGCTTGGTGGGAGGTGCCCCCCAAGGCAGGAGAGGGCTCTGCCAGAGGAAATTCCCAAAGGAATTCTCAGCTGGCACCGTGGCTGTGAGGATGTAGAGGCTGATCCGGATCCAACCTCGGCCACCTGCACCAAAGACACCGGGGGTGGTGGCACTGGTGGCCCGTGGTGACCACTCGGGGTCAACGCCCGACTGTGTGTCCCGGCAGTGTGGGAACATGCCCCGGCCGTGCCAGCGGGGTGCTGAGTCAGCAGGGAGATGCCCACGGCCCCCGGAGCCCCCCCGGCCGTGCCGCCCACCGGGAACGGTGCCAGACCCCTCTGGGGGTCACTGGGGTCAGGCTGTGCCAGGCCTGGGTGATCCTGGATTTGGGATCTGTGCCCATCCCAGTGGGCTCTCTGAACTGGGATCTGTGCCAGTCCCAGTGGGCTCGTGGATTTGGGATCTGTGCCAGTCCCGGTGGGCTCGTGGATCTGGGATCTGTGCCAGGCCTGGTGGGTTCCTGGATTTGGGAGCTGTGCCAATCCCAGTGGGCTCCTGGATTCGGGATCTGTGCCAGTCCTAGTGGGCTCGTGGATCTGGGAGCTGTGTGCTCCCAGTTCCCTTCAAAGATTAATCCCTCATGCCAGTCCCAGTGGGCTCGTGGATTTGGGATCTGTGCCAGTCCCAGTGGGCTCGTGGATTTGGGATCTGTGCCAGTCCCAGTGGGCTCGTGGATTTGGGATCTGTGCCAGTCCCAGTGGGCTCCTTGATTTGGGATCTGTGCCAATCCCAGTGGGCTCCTGGATTCGGGATCTGTGCCAGTCCTAGTGGGCTCGTGGATCTGGGAGCTGTGCCAGTCCTGGTGGGCTCCTGGATTTGGGAGCTGTGCCAGGCCTGGTGAGCTCCTGGATTTGGGAGCTGTGCCAGGCCTGGTGGGCTCCCAGAACTGGGAGCTGTGCCAGCCCTGTGCCAGGAGCACCACACCCTGCCCTGGCACGGGAGAGCTCCGTGTGACCCGTGCCAGGGCCGTGCCCAGCGCCGGGCAGGAAAGGCTGGGGCAGCCTGACTCTCTGCTCCCGCCTCCGGAGCCTCCGCTTCCCCTCCCCTTCCCCCGGCAGCGCCGTGCCCGCGGTGCCCTGGCACAGCCGGGGGCTGGGGCTGCCCTGCCTCGAGCTCTGGGTGCTGCAGCTCCGGATGGGACCCTGGATCTCCCGGCATTCCCGTGGTGGGCAGCGGTGGGATCCAGAAGGAGAAAGGCTCATCCTAGTCCCTTTCCTGGGATACCTGCAGCCTTTTCCAGGACATCCAGGAGACTCTGGAGCCTCATCCCGTGCCAGGGTTGCCAGCCCACGTTGTCCCAGCTCCACAGAAGCTCGGGAGCTTCCGGAGCTCTCCAGCCCCGGGCCGTGCACGGCCCCGTCCAGTTCCTCTTTCCAGGCCCAGGGTGGGACCAGCAGGAAAAGGGAAGAGAAAATTAATGGAATATCAGGGGAATCAGGGAAAAGTTGCAAAGGTATGGAAAACCCTCTGGGTGTGTCCTGGGGAGGGAGGGATGGCTGTGCCACAGCCTGGGAGTGGGAGTGGGAATCCTCCTGGGAATGAGAATCCTCCTGGGGGCCAACATTGTCCTGGGGACCAGGATCCTCCTGGGAATGTGAACTTTCCAGGGGATCAGGATCCTCCTGGGAATGAGTAAATTTCTGGGGACGAACATCCTTCTGGGATGAGAACCATCCTGGGGACCAGCATCCTCCTGGGAATAAGAACCTTCCTGGTGATGAAGGTTTTCCTGGGAATGAGAACCTGCCTGGGGACCAGCATCCATCTGGGAATGAGAACCTTCCTGAGGACCAACAGCCTGCTGGTTCCAGCTTTTCCTGGGAATGAGAACCTTCCTGGGAACGAGAACTTTCCTGGGAACCACCATTCTTCTGGGACCAGCATTTTCCCGGGAATGAGGACCTTGCTGGGAATGAGAACTTGCCTGAGGACCAACATCTTCCTGGGACCAGCATTTTCCTGGGAATGAGAACCTTCCCGGGAAGGACAACCTTCCTGGGGACCAACATCCTCCTGAGACCAGCGTTTTCATGGGATCAGCATTTTCCTGGGAATGAGAACTTTCCTGGAGACCAGCATCCTCATGGGGCCAGCATTTTCCTGGGACCAGCACCTTCCAGGGACAAAGCCCCCTGCCCCGGGCCCAGGGGTCCCCGCCGTGGCTCGGGGCACCCCCCGCGTGTCCCGCGGTGGTTCCCAGGGCGGGCGCAGCGAGGTCCGCGGGGGCTGCGGCTCATTCCATGCCCGCCAGGAATGTGGGATGGGCGGCGCGCCGGAGAGATAACCGGGAATTCGGGTGTGGGAGAGGAAAACAGTGATGGGAAGAGTGGGAATAAATCACTCGTCCTGTGGGGCGGGTGAGGGCCGTGCCAGGGACCCCAAATCCAGGGCAAAATTCCCTATTCCCAAGAAAAGTCTTCCTTTCCGTTTCCCAGCAGGGAGCAGCGGCCGTGCAAGGAGGAAGAGGAGGCAGCGCTGTGGGACGGGGCCGATTTCCCTCCAGCCCCTCCCGCATTGCTCCCTTCCCTTTCCTGGCGTGAAAAGTTGAAGGAAAACGACAAACCAAATAAATCTGGGCTGGGCGGGGACACCGCGGTGACACCCGCGTCACCGTCCCGGCGCTGACACCTGAGTCAACACAGGCTGGTTTTCTTTGGCTGGGGGGACTGGGAAGCGCCCTGGGGGTCCAAACCGAGGGGAAAAACTTGGGAATCCCGGCTGCTGGGACGCTCCGGGAGCAGCGCGACATTCCCGAGGTCCCCACTGCCGCTTCTCAGCCTCGCACAGGTGCTGGGGACGCCCTACCCCGAGCACATCTGGATTCCCTCCGGCTGGAATGCGCCGGGGTTCCCAAAGTGGGGGTGGCAGGTATGGAATTGTCCCGTCGCCGCCCTGCCGGTCCCCACGGCCAAGGGTCACCCAGGCCTGGGAACGCGGCTCCAGGCAGCGCCAGGGAAATGTTTGCTTTGGCACGGGGCTGGCAACGAGGCCCCCGCTGAGGCTGGGAGGCTCCCGGCTCCCCTCGGCTCCTCCCGGATCCCTCCAGCTCCTCCCGGCTCCTCCAGCTGCCCCAAACCCCCCCAGTCCCCTCCCAGCTCACCCATCGCCCCCCGGCTCTCCCAGCTCGGCCCAGTTCCCCCCTCCCAGTACTCCCAGTTCCCCCTGGTTGTGCCGGTCGTGCTCTCCCCCCCCAGCTCGCCCTGACCCCAATCCCTCCCAGTTCTCCCAGTTTCCCCGTCTCCTCCTGCTCTCTCTGGTTCCCACCGCTCCCCTCAATCCCACTCCAGTACTCCCAGTTAACCCCGGCTCCCCCGGTTCCTCCCCCAGTCCCCACCAGTCATCCCAGTTTGCCCTGGTCCTGATGCCTCCCCCGGCTCCCCCCGGCTCTCCCAGTTCCCCCCAGTCCCTCCCAGTGCTCCCAGTTCCCTGTGGTTGCTGCTCTCCCTGTCTCTCCCCGGTTCTGCGCAGCTCCCCCTCAGTTCCCCCCAAATTTCCCCCAAATTTCCCAAACCCCCCGACCCACCCACAGCTGTCCTCAATCCTCCCAGTCTTCCCAGTTTCCCCTGGCCCTGCTGCCTCCTCCTGCTCTTCCTGGCTCCCCCAGCTCCCCCTGCTTTTTCCCAGATCGCCCCAATTCCCTCCAGCTCCCCCAATCCCTCCCAGTTCTCCTCAGCTTCCCCCAGCTCCCATCTCCCCCTGGATCCCCCAATCCCTCCCAGTCCTCCCAGTTCCCCCCAGTTTGAGCCCCGCAGATCCAGAGGGGGATCCCGTGGGAGGGGGTGGGAGCCCGCGGTGTGACCCCTCCCCATCCCAGGGCTGTCCCAGCCCCCCCGGTGTCACCGCGTGTCCCCAAATCTGGCCAGTGTGGGAAGAGAGGAGGGAACGTGGAGGGGGGAGCCCCCAGCCAGGGGGGTTTTGGGGTCCCTGGGATGGGATGGGATCCATGGGATGGGAAGGGGGAAGGAGCTCCCTCAAGTCTGGGGGAGCACAAGTCCAACCCAGTGTCCTGGGGGTGTTTGGGACCCCCAAAATCTGGGGTTTCACAACTTCCAGCTCATATTTCCACCCTGGGAATGTTTATAATCTTTCAAATTTGGGGGTTCACAGCCCCCAGCTCCATATTCCACCCTGGGAGTGTTTGGCATTTTTCAAGTCCGAGGATTCACAATGTCCCAGTTACAATTTCCACTCTGGAGATGTTTGGGACCCCCAACATTTGGGGGTTCACAACCCCCAGTTCCATATTCCACCCTGGGAGTGTTTGGGATTTTTAAAGTCCGGGGATTCACAATGTCCCAGCTCCAATTTCCACCCTGGGGGTGTTTGGGACCCCCAAAATCCAGGGATTCACAACCCCCCCACCCCAATTTCCACCCCTGTTCCTGGACTTATTCCAGCAGGAATTTCAGGCTGAGCTGGTGCCCGGCTCCAAGGAAACATTTTGGGTCGGATTCCTCTCATCCCGGAGCCTTGTCCATTCCCACGTGTGCGAGCTTCCAAGTGGAAAATCAATTCCTAATGCACAAACCTGACTTTTACATTTCGGGAACGCCAGGATGGAGCGGTCTCGAGCCACTGATCCCAAACGCCTCATTAGCTCCGGAGCGAGCCGGGCTCCCCGAGGAGGAGCGGGATGTGAATTATTGCTGCGACATCAGGAGCGATAACGGTCCGAGGTAATGGGATATGACACAGCCCCGCTCCTGCCGCGCTAATTCCCGATTCCCTAAATCTGCCGCAGTGCCCAGGCCAGGCAGGGACGCTCTGGGGACTGCAAGGGACTGGTGGCATCACTCCTATTCCAAAATCCCAGGGTTTGCTTTTCCCGATCAGTGTCTACCTGGACAGAGGTCTCTGTCCATGAGGGGATCCCAAATCCAGCTGTCACAGCCCCATTCTGGCTTGGGATGGTGTTCCATCATCCCAGAACCATGACAGCTCCATCCTGGCTTGGGATGGTGTTCCAGCTTCCCAGGCCTGGATCCATGACAACTCCATCCTCCTTTAGGGTGAATCTCCATCCTCTCAGAACTGGAATTATGGCAGCCCTTTCCTGATGCTCCATCCTCCTGGAGTCACAACATTCCCATCCTTCCTCAGGAGAATTCTCCATCCTCCCACACCCAGAGACACAATGTCCCCATCCTGACTTAGGATGACATTCCAGTGTCCCAGATCCAGAGCCATGACAGCTCCATCCTGGCTTGGGATGGTGTTCCAGCTTCCCAGGCCTGGATCCAAGACAGCTCCATTCTCCCTCAGGGTGAATCTCCGTCCTCCCAGAACTGGAATTATGGCAGCCCTTTCCTGGCTTGGAATGATGCTCCATCCTCCTGGAGCCACGACATTCCCATCCTTCCTCAGGAGAATTCTCCATCCTCCCACACCCAGAGACACAATGTCCCCATTCTGGCTTGGGATGATGTTCCAACTTCCCAGATCTGGAATCATGACAGCTCCATCCTGGCTTGGGATGACGTTCCACCGTCCCAGACCTGGATCCAGGCCAACTCCACGCTGGCTTGGGATTATGTTCCATTGTGCCAGACTGGAATCATGACAGCTCCATCCTGGCTTGGGATGATGTTCCAACTTCCCAGACCCAGAACCATGACATTCCCATCCTCCCTTAGGATGATGATCCATCCTCCCACCCCTGGAGCTACGACATTCCCATTTTCCTCAGAATGATGCTCCAATCTCCCTAACCTGGAGCCAGAATGTCCCTGTACTTCCTTAGGATGACATTCCAACTTCCCAGATCTGGATCCAGGACAGCCCCATCCTCCCTCAGGGTGATGCTCCATCCTCCCACCCCTGGAGCTGTGACATTCCCATCTCCCTTGGAATGATGTTCCAGTCTCCCAAACCTGGAGCCAGGATGTCCTGTACTTCCTTGGGATGATTCTCCATCTTCCCATACCCAGAGCCACAATGTCCCCATCCTGACTTGGGACGATGTTCCATCTTCCCAGATCCAGAACCATGACAGCTCCATCCTGGATTGGGATCATGTTCCGTCATCCCAGGCCTGGATCCAGGACAGCTCCATCCTTCCTCAGGGTGATGTTCCATCTTCCTGCCCCCGCAGCCACAAAATTCCCACCTCCCTCAGGATGATCCAGCCTCCCAAACCTTGAACCAGGATGTGTCTGTACTTCCTTGGGATGATGTTCCAACTTCCCAGACCCAGAGCCATGGCATTCCCAACCTCCCTTGGGATGATGCTCCATCCTTCCACACCCAGAGCCGTGACATTCCCATCCTGGTTTGGAACGATGCTTCATCCTCTCACCCATGGAGCCACAACATTCCCATCTTGGTTTGGAATGATGCTCCATCATCCCAGCCCTGCAGCCATGAAATTCCCTTGGGATAATGTTCCATCCTTCCTGGCGTGGCTCCATCAGGGATCACCCCACAGCAGCGGGGCTGCTCCAAGGGCATCCTGAGGAGCATTCCAGGAGCTCCAAACACCCTCCAGGTTCCGTGCGGGGTCACAAAGGCACTTGGGAATGTTTTGCTCCGAGGCCTGGGGTCGAATGTGGCCTCTCTCCATCCTCACAGGCAGGATCCGGCTTTTCCCAGCTCCGGGATGGGACCTGGGTCTGGAATGTGGGGATCCCAACCACTCCAGCATCCCCCAGTGCCATTTTTCGGCTTCTTTTTTCTACCTCTGTTGAGATTGGGATTGAGGACACTTGTGAGACGATCCTTCACGTTCAGGCCCAGAAGTTTATTGTTTTTATCAATTTACTTGTAAATTTATCAATTTACAGCCCCACAGCAGTGAGTTCTGCAGCACTTCACCAGCCAGGCACAAAGTGGATAATTATCTCTTGTCGCAAGGCCTTGTAGGGCTGAACTCTCCAGTTAAGAAGTGGCACCTAAATTATTTTCACTTTTAACCCAATCACTTGAAGTCCGCAGTGAGGACTTTTTTATCCAATTACGAAATGCCACCAAACCCATGGAGAAGAAGGAGCCTCCCCCCAAAACCTCCATCTTGCTTTACATATATATCACTATATTCTAAAATATTAAACTCTAAGTTTCCCACCCACCCTGTGATACCACACATTTCTAATCAAACTCCACACCCACAATCCCAGTTCCGTCATTCCATTTTGGAAGCCTTCTCCACGGCCCCAGGTAGTGGAAAATCATCCCACAGACCCAAGGACTCATTTCCCCCCAGGCTTGTGGCTGTGTCCCTTTTTCCCACCCACCGGACCCCCGGGATCCGCCTGGGATCTTTGGGATGAGCCCCTCGGTGCCGGGAGATCCCATTGCAGCGATTCCAGAGGCCAAGGGATGGAGTGTGGGATGAGAAACGGCTTTTCCCATCCGCGGGAGGTTTGGTGAGGAACAACAACGGCAGTTTTGGGTTGGAAATGTCCCTGTTTGGCAGGAAAAGGCCATTTCTGCCAAAACTCCTGGCAGGAAAACCACAGCTTGGAGCTCGCGGGGGCGTTCAGGGAAAGCAGCTTGGCTGGGAATGTTTGAGGCATCCTCCCCCGTCCCGGTGATCCCTGAGGGATTCCCAGCTCCAGGGGGACACCCCAGGGCTGTCACCGAGTGGGACACGGGGACATTTTTCCCTCCCAAACCCCTCTCCAGCACTCGGAGTCAAAATTTTGGGAATCTTTGGCTGCTGGGGAGAGTCCAGGATGCTCCTGACTGCTCCCGCCCCCTCCCGAACATTCCTGGGGTAGGGATGAGGATCCCAAAGTGCAGGATGTGTTTAACATCGCTCAGGGATGGCTGCTGTCACATCGATGTCCCCAACACCGCTCTCACTTCCAGCACTGCCGGGAACTCGGGAATTGCGGCGGCTGATCCGCGCCGGATCCGTGTTCCCAATCCGTGTTCCTGCTTGGTGACAACGTTTTGCATTTTGCTCCTCATTTTTGCCTTTTCACGCTTTTCAGGACCTGAACCATCAGTCCTGGCAGCTGGAGGCGGCGGGAGCCCCCCTTTTCCTGCCGCAGGGATGCGGGGGAATGGAAGAGCTCTTTTCTTCCCAAATCCTCAGTTTTCCTCCCCAAGGAGTGGCCGGGGCCGCGGGCAGTGACTGAGGGGGGCTGAGAGATCCTGGGGAATTCCCGGCTCCCCAAATCCCTCTGGCCTCATCCTGCTGGGGGGATCCCAGAGTTTGGGGTGCTCCAGAGGGTGGGAGAAGCAGGGGGACAGGGAACGCTTGGGATAGTGGGGAGTGGGATATGTGGGGAACGGGAACGCTGCCGTGGGGTGGCAATGCCACAGTGGGACAATGGGGACAGATCCCAGACAGGGTGGGAGTCGCTTTTCCCTCCCTCATCTCCAGGACGGGAATTTCTGGATTTAACCCCTCACAAGAAGTCACAAAAATCCCTGTGGAAAATAATTTCCAGGCCGCAGCCCCCGTTCCGAGCTGTCCTGGCTCCTCCGTTCCCAAATCCCAGCTCCTGGTGGAGGGAAGGGTCCCAGGGGTGGCTTTGGTGACTCAGGGCCAGCGGGGTGGTGACTGTCACCGTGCTCTGTGTGGACCCGTGTCGACCCGTGGGCGAGGGGGCCCTGGGGACCCCAATTCCCCCCGTTGGGGACCCCACCGAGGCAGATCCGCTGCAGCCCCCCCGTTCCGTGCCCCTCGCGGTTTGTTTTCCTTTCCCGGAGAACTCCGGCTGACCCGGGGCCGGGAAGGGCCTCTGGAGCGGGGGGAGCCCGGCGGGACCCCCGGAGCAGCCCCCGGAGCAGCCCCCGCCGCTCGGTAATGGTTCGCAGCTGCCTCCTCCTCACCCTCCTCTTCCTCAGGAGGGGAATGGCATGGTACACCATGGCACAGCCAGGGACACCCGAGAAGGGACATGGGATGGAGGGACACCATGGCACAGCCAGGGACAGCCAGGAGGGGACACGGGGACAGGGGGACACCATGGCATGGCTAGGGACAGCCTCCTCAGGAGGGGAATGGCATGGTCAGGGACACCCGGGAGGGGACAGGGGGACACCATGGCATGGCCAGGGACACCCCGAGAGGGGACACGGGAACAGGGGGACACCATGGCATGGCTAGGGACAGCTGGGAGGGGACACGGGGACAGGGGGGGCGGGGGGACACCATGGCACAGCCAGGGACACCCGGGAGGGGACAGGGAGGGCACCATGAGGGGAAGGGTGGAGGTGTGTGTGCACGTGGGTGTGCACATGGTGGGTGTGTTCATGGGTGCACACGTGTGTGTGTGTGTGTGTGTGTGTGTGATGCGTGTCTGTGGTGTGTGTGCACGTGGGTGTGTGCACACGTGTGTGTGTGTGTGTGATGCGTGTCTGTGGGTGCGTGTGCACGTGGGTGTGCACACAGGGTGCGTGTGAACATCGCATGCACACGCGTGTGTTTATGTGCACGTGGTGTGTGTGGGTGTGCACGTGGCTGTGGTATCCATGTGTGTGCATGCACTGTGTGCACACGGGGTGTATGTACACGTGTGTGTGTGTGTGTGCATGTGTGTTTGCTCATGTGAACACGTGTGTG
The DNA here is from genome assembly GCF_017590135.1 of Pyrgilauda ruficollis. Taxonomy (NCBI): domain Eukaryota; kingdom Metazoa; phylum Chordata; class Aves; order Passeriformes; family Passeridae; genus Pyrgilauda; species Pyrgilauda ruficollis. Next base: position 874,763 of record NW_024517096.1, on the reverse strand, counting down.
CACATGGCGTTCATGTGAACATGTGTGTGCACATGGCTGGGGTGTCTGTGTGTGTGCGTGCACTGTGTGCACACGGGGTGTATGTACACGTGTGTGTGTGTGTGTGCATGTGTGTTTGCTCATGGCGTTCATGTGAACACGTGTGTGCACATGTGTGTGTGCACATGGCTGGGGTGTCCGTGTGTGTGCGTGCACTGTGTGCACACAGGGTGTATGCACACGTGTGTGCACATGTGTTTGTGTGTGTGTGTGTGTGTGTGCGTGTGCTCATGGTGTTCATGTGAACACATACGTGTGCACAGTGTGTGTGTGCACAAACGGGGGCTGTGTGCACATGGAGTGTGTGAGTGGGTGTGCACACGGGTGTGTGTGGGCATGTGTGTGTGTACATGTGTGTGTGCATGCATGTGTGTGCACACAAAATGCGTGAATGGCAGTGTGTGCTTGTGTGCACGTGCGTGGGCACGTGCTGGGTGTGCACGTGTGTGTGCTTGCACATGGATTGTGCGTGCACACGAAATGCGTGAATGGCAGTGTGTGCACACGGAGTGTGTGTGAATGGGAGTGCATGTGTGTGTGCACGTGTGTGTGCACACGGAGTGTGTGTGAATGGGTGTGTGTGCATGTGTGCGTGCATTGTTTGCATGTGCGTGCACACGTGTGTGTGTGTGTGTGTGTGTGTGTGTGTGCGCGCGCGCACGGGGTGTGTGCAGGTGCGTGTGTGTGGTCATGGGCTGTTTGTGCAAGAGCACGCGTGTGTGCAGGAACCCGTGCATGCGTGTGCAAGGCTGGGAACAGCCCATGCGCAGGGACCCGAGCCGTGTGGGTGTGCAAGAGCTCCCGCGTGTTCACCTGGGCGTGCCAGGGGCTGTTCTGAGCGTGCAGGTCCTCACGCGTGTGCAGGAACACGCGTGTGCTCTCGAGAGCTGGTGCGCCCTGAAGGGAAACTGAGGCACGGTGCCCGCGGGTGCCCCCGAGCTCGGGGCTTTCCGGGGGCTCCCGGGACTTTCCGACCCCAAAATCCCCCAAATCCCCCTGCGGGGTGGGGAGGGGACAGCGGAGGGACCCCGGGGGTGTGGCAGTCGCAGCTTTGGGATGGGATGGCCGGCGGGAATTTGGGAATTCGGGTGGCACCGCGTCCCCACCCCCGGCTGGCACCGCGTCCCCGCGGGCGCCGTGCCCTTGGCGGGGCGGGGGAAGGAAGCGATCCAGCCCTTCCCAGGCTGGGTGGGATCCAGCCCTGATCCCGGAGCTCCGGGACAGGGGAGGGGCGGGGGGCTGCACCCCCTCCCCGCGGGGTCCCCTCGGCCTTGGGGTCACCTCGCTGTGGTGGGGACAATGTCCCTCATCCCGGTTTATCCGTCCTGGGCCGCCAGCTGCCGTGCGGGACACCCGGGATGGAGGTGAAGCTGACGGTGGGGTGATGATGATGATGATGAAGATGATGAAGATGATGACGATGATGATGATGATGATGATGAAGATTCTCCTCAACCCGCTGCAGGTCCCTGCCCAGGAAGGCCCAGTTTGTCCCCAGAAAAGCTGGGAAGGAGCAAACTGGGAGCACTGGGCAGGAGGGGATGGGTCCGCATCCTGTCCCCAGCTCCCCTCTTGGGGACGTGATGCCACCGCCATGCCCTGCTGGGGGACATCGCTGTCCCCACCGGCTGTGGCTCCGGGCTGGGCTCCGGCCTCGCTTCCAGCCCCGGTTCTCCGTCCTCATCCCGGGTTTCCTGTCCCCGCGGCATTTCCATGGGCCGGGCCTCAATTCCCGGAAAGCGCTACCTCATCCCTGTCGGGGCGCCAGGGACGCAAACACGGGCGGAGCCCCGGCCCTTGTCCCTGTCCCCCCCCTCCAGAACCTTCCCCGGCTCCGGGGCAGCGGTGCCAGGCAGGGCTGGGGGGGCTGGACCCCCAAAAATTCCCGTACAGCCCCAGGATAATCCTAAATGCCGCTCCGACATCCCCCGCCTGACCCCTTCGGGGTTTGGAGGTTCCCTGGCTCAGGAGGTGACCCTTTGTTCCCTCCCCAGTGTCCCCCACCGGTGTCACCCCCGTGGTCACAGCTGGCACATCCCGCTCCAGGCAACTGCATTCCCAGCCAGGGCCTTCCTGACCTTGATCCCAATGATCCCGGTGATCCCAACAAACAAAATGATCCCAGCCCCGAATGATCCCAAACCCCCAATGATCTCAATGAGCCAAATGATCCCAACAATCTCAGTGACCCAAATTATCCCAATTTTCCCAACGTTCCCAACGGTCTCACCGACCCCAGTGTCTTCAGTGACCCCAATTATCTCAGTCATCCTAATAATTTAAACAATCCAAATTATCTCAGCGATCCCAACAATCTCAGTGACCCTAATGATCCAAATGATCCCAATTATCTCAACCATCCCAATTATCTCAGCGCTCCCGACTACCTCAACTCGGTGATCCCAGATATCTCCATTATGGGAACAATCCCAATGTTGTGCCCGTGCTTTTGAGGCTCCCACGGGTGAATTCTTCCCATTGTGGAGGTTTTTGGGAACGACAGGACAGACCCTTTGTGTGCCTCCTTCCCTTGGGATCTCACAGATCTGATCCCAAATCTGGATCCCAAATCTGGGATCTCCCAGCTCTGATCCCAAATCTGGGATTCCCGGATCAGATCCCACACCTGGGACACCCCGAATCTGCTTCCCGGACCCAGGATCCCCCTTTGGGAATGGGAACGACCCCGGGGAGGAGAATCCCGGGATAACACCGCGCTCTGGAGCCGGGATGGGGCTGGATGTGGGGACAGAGCCGATGTGACCCGGGACACGCGCAGTGACAAACCCGGCAGGGCGATTTACACAAATTCAGGGGACACTGCGGGGGTCTGGGGGTGGCGTGTCCTCTTTGGGACCCTTGTCCCCCCTCGGTGGCCGTGGCCGGGCGGGGAGCGGAGGTTCCGCTGCCGGCGGGACTGGGGCTGGCCCTGCCTCCTCCTCCTCCTCCTTCTCCCGCCGCTCCCGCTCCCACATCTGCAGCTGGAATTGCAATTTGAGGCGCTGCCTGGGCCGGGACAGGGAGTGGGAGGAAGCCGGAGCGCGGGGGGCTGCGCGGGGCCCCGACGGGGACAGAGCCGCGGGGACAGAGCCGCGGGCAGGACGGGGACAGAGCCGCGGGCACCGCGGGGGCGGCCGGAGCCACCAGCCCGGGGGACACAGCCCGGGTGACAAAGCGGGGGCTGCACCGAGGGGTCCCCAGCCCGTGTCCCCCCCACAGCGGTGAGTGGCCGGCGGGGGTGGCGGGAGAGGGGCGACAGCAGGGCGTGGTGACGTGGGGGACAGCCCTGTCCCCTGGCCGAGGTGAGGGTGGCACTGCCCCTGGGGTCCCTGCACGGTTTGGGGACACCGGGGGGTGCCAGGACTCCGCGGCCTCTTCCCATTGGGAATGGGGGGGGCTGTGGGAACGGGGGGAGGGGGGATGGACGCTCGGACACTGTCCCCGTGTGCCCTGTCCTGGGGGACACCGCTGGGACCACTGGGGACACCACAGGGACAGTGCCACAAAGTGTCAGCACCGTGCAGGGGACACCCCTGGGTGGCTCCTGTGTCCCAACCATGGCCGAAGGGACAGGGAAAGGCTCCAGGGAACCCCAACAGCTCCTCGGGAGGATTTTTGGGGTGTCCCCAACACCACAGCCATGCTCAGCCCTGGCACAGCGGGGATGTGGGGACAAACAGCTGCTTCTGTCCCAGCACATCTGGATCGGAGCCCCACAGCTGCCCTGAGCCTCCCAGGTGTCCCTGGGGTCACCTCGAGTTGTGGGGTCACCCCGAGTTGTGGGGACACCCCGAGTTGTGGGGACACCATGCCCGGCCAAGGCGGTGTCCCCGTGTCACTCTTGGCCGTGCCACAGCCCCGGTGTCGCTCCTGGCTGCTCCACCCTGATCCCGTCCCAAACTTTGTTTCCTTTCCCCGTTTCCGTGAGCCCCCGCAGAGACGGAAATGGTGGAAAATCCTCAAAATCGCTGCTCCGGCCGGAGGGAGCCCGGGAGCCACCGGGATCCTGCCCCGGGAGGGACCCCCAGGGTCGGGGGCTTTGTCCCTGTGCCCTAGGTGACAACGGAGTGGTCACTGCCCGGGGCTGGGGGACACTCGGGGGCTTTAGGCTGCCCACCCTCCTCGCCTGGGAGGGGAATGGCACCTTGGGGACAAAGGTGGCTGTCGGCTACCCCCTGCCAGCCCTGGAGAAGGAGGATTTTGGAGCCTGAGGGTCAGCACAGACCCCAGAGTGACCCCCTGGACCCCCCATGGCCAAGGAGGGACAGGGAACGAAGCCACGGAGCCACCAAGGGCTGGCGTGTCCCTCTGGCTCCTCAGGCCATGGGGCTGGGGACATTGGGGACATCCCTGCACATCCAAAACCACGAGCTGAGCCCCAGGCAGCTGGAAAAGGACAAAAATCCCAGAGCTGGGGACTGATTTCCTGCAGGAAAACCTCCTGGAAAGCCCCATTTTGGTGGGAAAGCCCCATTTTGGTGGAAAAACCCCAGGACCACCCGCAGGACCCCCCCGTGTGACACCCCAGGGCCACCAGCATGGCCTTCCCTGCCCACAGCTCCGGGGTGGCCAGAGCAGGAACCCCCCATTCCAGGGAAAGCCTCCCCACCTGCCGCTGGAATCCCGAGGGGATTTTTTTGGGAAGAGGGGAGGCTGCGGGGCCGGCAGCTCGTGGGTGGGTTTGGCTGGCGGTGAGGCCTCTCCCGATGAGCTCAGCCCTATCCCGAGCCTCTGGATTTGTGGGATGAGAGCGGCCGGGGCGGGCTGGGGGGCTCGGGGGTGGCGGGAGGCTGTGGCCTCGGGAAGGGAGCCATGAGCTGGGGTGTTATCCCGGGAAGAAGATTTGGAGCTGGTCCAGGCTGGGTTATAATCCCTGGGAAGAGCCAGGATCCCTTTGGCCACCACGCTTTGATCAGAAAATAAATTGGGATTTTTCCTAAACGAGCCCCCCCAAAAAAGGGCTTTGGTTGAGGGTAAAAATGTGCAGGAACAGCGAATTCCACCCTGCACATCTGTGCCCTGCACATCTGTCCGGCCTGCTCGGTGACAGGAACTCGGGTCCCTGTCCCCGCAGGGGCTGTGACAGCAGGGGACACCGTGGATGGTGACAATCACGTGTGCCCCAAACTGGGACGGCCACACCCCATTGTGAGCTGGGATTTGGGGTCCCCTCCTGCCAACCCTACAAGTCCCAGCCTTGTCCCTGGTGTGGTTTTTGGGGGGGTCAAGGCTGGGGTGACACCGAGGGGACACAGGGATGGATTTTGTCCCTTCCTTTTCCAGGCGGGCAGCGAGGCCATGGCGATGCTGCTGGAGCCCGGGATGCAGAGCCTGCGGATGGGTAAGGATGTCCCCAGGGGGTGGCACTGGCTGCGATGTCCCCTGACCCTCCAGACGATCATTCTGTGTCAGGGTCCCTTGCTGTCCCCCCTCTGTGTCCCCTTCACAGCTCCTGCGCCAGGGGAACCAGAATCAGCTGTGGGAGGAAACCTGATCCTGCCATCCCAAACCTGATCCCGCCATCCCAAACCCAATCCTGCCATCCCAAACCCGATCCCGCCATCCCATACTCAATCCTGCCATCCCAAACCCCATCCTGCCATCCCAAACCCATCCTGCCATCCCAAACCCAGTCCTGCCATCCCAAACCCCATCCTGCCATCCCAAACCTGATCCTGCCATCCCACACCTGATCCCGCCATCCCAAACCCAGGAATGCGGAGGCCGTGGCAGGAATTCCCCCCCCGACCCCGATCTTTCTCCGCAGGAATGAGGTTTCATGTCCAAGGCTCTCCAGAGCCCCCGGGGGGTCACCGTTCCCCCCGGCTCTGTCGCACGCGGAGGCGGCACAGAGACCATTCCCATTTGTCTGGGATCAAATATTTATGGGACAGACACGGATACAGGGAAAGGCACTTAGGGAGCGGGTGGAGGGGACAGCAGACGTGTCACCAGCACAGCCCCGGGGGGGGGGGACACAGCAATCGCTGTCCCCAACTCTGTGATGTGGCTCTTGCCCAGACACAAAGTTGGGATCAAACCAATCCCAATCCCAATCCCAATCCCAATCCCAATCCCATGGCTGCCGCTGTTGGGGGATCCCAGAGCATTCCTTAGGGCTCCTGAGCTTCCCAAGGGTGTCCCAGTGGCTGTTCCAGGGCAAACTGGTGGCACTGGGAGCCGGGGTGTGTTTGTCCGGACACCAGTGCATTCCCATTTGTCTGGGATCAAATATTTATGGGACAGACACGGATACAGGGAAAGGCACTTAGGGAGCGGGTGGAGGGGACAGCAGACGTGTCACCAGCACAGCCCCGGGGTGGGGGGACACGGCAATTGCTGTCCCCAGCTCTGTGATGTGGTTCTTGCACAGACGCAAAGTCGGGATCAGACCAATCCCAATCCCAATCCCAATCCCATGGCTGCCGCTGTTGGGGGATCCCAGAGCATTCCTTAGGGCTCCTGAGCTTCCCAAGGGTGTCCCAGTGGCTGTTCCAGGGCAAACTGGTGGCACTGGGAGCCGGGGTGTGTTTGTCCGGACACCAGTGAAGGGGAGAAGGAGTTTTGTTCTTCCCGGAGGATCCTCTGCTGTTCCCAAATCCCTCCAACCACGGAGCCTCCTCTGCTCCTGAATCTCTCTGACCATGGAGCCTCCTCTGTTCCCAAATCCCTCCAGCCACAGAGCCTCCTCCATTCCCAAATATTTCCAGAGCCCGGCTGGGGGTGGGCACTGTTCATTCCCATGGCCCCAGTCCTGGCAGGAATGACCCCAATCCCAGCAGGATCTCAGCTGGATCCCAGCAGGATCCCGGCAGGATCTCAGCTGGATCCCAGCAGGATCCCGGCAGGATCGGCAATCCCAAAGCGCAGGTTTTAGGGCCGACAGTCCCTTCACCTTGCCGGTGTCACCGCCCGGACCTCACACCCCATTCCCAACACTTCATCCCGTCCCAATCCCTTGGGAAAGCCGCTCTGTCAGCTCCCCCAGCTCCTTCCAGCTGGAGCCGCTCCAGCGGCTCTTTCGTGGGCGGTGATTAATTAATACCGGCTGCTAATTGGAGCCAGGCGCCCGGGGCAGCGTGGGCGGGACAGCCCCGTGTCCCCGGTGTGGGGCTCACCGCATCCCGATTCTGGGATCATCGGGGGTTCCTGGGGCTGGAATTCTGCTGCTGGAGGGGACAGGGATGGGTGGTGGCTCAAGAAGGAGGAAGAGGAGGAGGGAAAATCTGCTGTGCCCATGATCCCCACCCCCAGATTTTGGGATTACCACGGGCTTGTGCAGGAGCTTCCAGGGTCTCCAGAAAACCGGGATGTTCTGGAGCATGGCCGAGGGTCTGAGCTGGACCCACCCTCCCTCACTGGTTCTCCATGGATTTGAACCACAGACACTTCCTTTCTTTCTTTCCAAGTTTTCCCCCATTCCTACTGAATCCAAACCTTCCAGCTGCTGGCTGGAGCAGCTTCCCCTGGAAGTGTCCTCTTGGATACATCCCTGGAATTGTCCAAGGTCGTGTTGGATCCACCTGGGATAACGGAAGGTGTTTCTGCCCATGGGTGGAGTGGCACTGGATGGGATTTAGGGACCTTCCCAATTCCAACCATCCCACAATTCCATGATTTTATGAACTCCACTTCTGGAGACCTCACAGTGACTCTGTCCCCTCCAACACCACATCCACCCCAGATCCATCTCCATTGGGATGTCCCAGGTGGTCTCTCCTTTGGGAAGGATTTGGGAAAGGCTGGGATCCCTTCCCACATGGATCCATCTCCATCGGGATGTCCCGGGTGGTCTCTCCTTGGGGAAGGATTTGGAAAGGTCTGGGATCCTTTCCCACATGGATCTGTCTCCATCGGGACGTCCCGGGTGGTCTCTCCTTGGGGAGGGGACGTTGGGGTCCCCCAGACTCTCCCATCCATGTCCCCAGGTGCCAATGGCGAGCGGTGCCCGACGCCATCCCCGCCCGGCTCCCCGGGGACACCCCACGACAGCTGCAGCATCGCCCCCCTGACGCCGTCCCAGTCACCGGTGAGTGCGGGACCAGTGGGATCATGGCGGGACCAGTAAGGCTGTTGTGAGGTCCCCAGTAAGGCCATTAGGGGGTTCCCAGTAAGGCCATTATGGGGTCCCAGTAAGGCCATTATGGGGTTCCCAGTAAGGCAGTTTGGGGTCTCCCAGTAAGGCCATTATAGGGTTCTCAGTAAGGCAGTTTGGGGTCCCAGTAAGGCCATTCTGGGGTTCCCAGTAAGGCCATTATGGGGTCCCAGTAAGGCCATTATGGGGTTCCCAGTAAGGCAGTTTGGGGTCTCAGTAAGGCCGCAGTGGGGTCCCCAGTAAGACCATTATGAAGTTCCCAGTAAGGCCATAGTGGGGTCACAGTAAGACCAGTGAGTGGTCCCAGTAAGGCAGTTTTGGGGTCCCGGTAACACCACTATGAGGTCCCAGTAAGGTAGTTTTGGGATCACCAGTGAGGCCCTTTTGGGCTCCCCAATAAGACCACGGTAGGGTCCTGGTAAGACAATTTTGGGGTCCCCAGTAAGGCCAATGTGCGATCCCAGTAAAGGAACTTTGGGATCCCCAGTAAAGCCTTTGTGGGGTCCTCAGTGAGGCAGTTTTGGGGTCTCAGTAAGGTAGTTTTGGGAGCCCCAATAAGGTAGTTCTGGGGTTTCAATAAGGCAGTTTTGAGGTTCCCACTGAGGCTGTTGTGGGGTCTCCAACAAGGTCATTGAGGGTTTCACAGCAGGGCCAGTGTGGGGTCCACACTAAAGCAGTTTTGGGGTCCCAAATAAAGCCTTTGTGGGATTTTCAGTAAGGCCTTTATGGGGCTCCCAGTAAGGTCACAATGGGGTCTGCAGCAAAGCAGTTGTGGGGTCTCCAGTAAGGCAATTGTGGTTTTCCCAGTTAGGCCATTATGGCATTCCCAGTAAGGCAGTTGTGGAGTCCCGTATGGCCATTGTGCCATTTCCAGTAAGGCTGTTGTGAGATCCCAGTAAGGCTGTTATGGAGTTCCCAGTAAGACCACTGTGGGGTCCCAGTAAGACCACTGGGGTCTGTCCCCCTATCCTTTCCTCTGGTCCTTCCCCAGTTCCTGCTCCCCCTCCCCTCCCAGTCCAGCCTCCACCCCCCCAGTCCCACAGGATGGGTCAGTCTATCCCCAGGACCTCTATCCATGGGATTTTTGGGATGGAGGGGTTTTCCAGCTCTGGAATGACCCACCAGGAAAAGTTTAACCCCACAAAACTCCTGCCCTCACCCGGGCCCACCGGGTGTGGGAGGCCGCGTTCCAGAGCCGGATCCTCCCTGGCGTTCCTTGTCCCTGCACATTCCTGCGCCAGCTGCCTCTTCCCTGCTGATCCCGGCATTTTTCCCGGCCAGCTCGTGTCCTCACTTATCAAATGTGGGCACATTACAAGTTAACGAGGCTTTCAGCTTCCCGTGGTGACATGGGGACAGGGCCTTGTCACATCATTACGGCTTCTTTGGCTCGGGGACAGCCCTGGAGGGAGGGGACACGGAGTGGGGACAGGAAAAGTGTGGGAGCAGCAGTGGGAACATCCCAAAATGCGTGGGCCAGGGGGATTTTCAGCTGGGTGACACCTGGGGACACCTGGGACAATGTGAGATTGGACACAGGGAAGGTTTTCTGCTGGGTGACCCTGGGGACACATGGGATGATGTCACCTCATCCAAGATTGGAAGCAGGGAATGGTTTGGGTTCAATGACCCTTGGGGACACCTGGGACAAGGTCCCTTGGACTGAGCCCAGACACAGGGAAAGTTTTTGGGAATCTTGGCTCCAATTTCAGGGTCCAGGTGAGGGGGGCTCAGCACAATAAAAACAGGAGCCCCCAACAACCCTGGCTGCTTCCATGGGCATCCATCCCTCTCCAGGGCTGCCCAAATCCCTGTGTCTCATGGGAACTGCCTTTGGGAATGACCACAGCCACCCCGTGGAATACGGGAGACACTTTTCCCAATGAGTGAATATGTGTAAGAAGCAGAATCACCCATCAGGAAATCACCAAACTGGGTGAAAATCCAGGAAAAATCCTGGGAAAATGAATGAGTTCCTAGGTTTTTTACTGCTTTTCTGGAATCCCCCAGTCCCAACTGAGTGCCTGATCACATTCCTTGCCTTCCAGCGGAGCGAGGCGCGTTCCCAGCAGGCCCCATCCTTCTCCGTGGTGGTGGCCATCGACTTCGGCACCACCTCCAGCGGTTACGCCTTCAGCTTCACCAGCGATCCCGAGGCCATCCACATGATGAGGTGAGGAGCTGCCAGAGCCCCCGGAGCTGGGAAAGGACTTTTATGGCTCCAAAATGCTCAGAAGTTGGGTTGGTGGGAGATGGTTCCTGGCAGCAGTGTTTGGAAGGTGTGGGGTGAGGATACTCCAAGGGCTGGAGAACCTTTGCTCTGGAGTCAGGCTGGGAGAGCTGGGAATGTTCCAAGGCCAGGCTGGATGGGCTTGGAGCCGCCTGGAATAGTGGAACGATCCCTGCCATGGCAGGGGGTGGCACTCAGTGGTCTTCCAGGTCCCTCCCAACCCAAACCAGTCTGGAACTCCACGAAATTCCTCAGAGGATGGAGTGGGATCACTCCTCCTCCTTTGTCCCCCTTTAAGGTCCTTCAGACCACGCCCATAGAAACAAACCAGACCTGGCAGGACCCATTCCCTGGAAGTTCATCTACTCCGGCTCCTCTTTGCAGGAAATGGGAAGGGGGGGACCCGGGCGTGGCCAACCAGAAGACCCCCACCAGCCTCCTGCTGACCCCGGAGGGGACATTCCACAGCTTCGGCTACACCGCCCGTGATTACTACCACGACCTGGACCCCGAGGAGGCCCGCGAGTGGTTCTACTTCGAGAAGTTTAAGATGAAGATCCACAGCACCAGCGTGAGTCCCTGCTCTCATCCTGGTGTTCCTGGTGTTCTCAGGGGGATCCTGGGCAGACTGGGAATTAAAATGTTGGGGACAAACCCATTTTAGCCCATGTTAGGGGGTGAATTTGAGGTTCTCCCATCTGAGCCGCTCCAGGGTGGGTGGATGTGGCTGCACAAAGCTTCAGGTGCCTGAGCAAATTCCTGAGGTTTGGTGATGGATCTATCCAGCTCCCAGGCCCTGGTGTAATCCATTTGCTGTTCCTGGCAGGATCTGACCATGAAAACCGAGCTGGAAGCTGTCAATGGGAAGAAGATGCCGGCGCTGGAGGTGTTCGCCCACGCGCTGCGCTTCTTCAAGCAGCACGCGGTGCAGGTGGGGCCACCTCCATCCCTCCTCCTCCTTCCCAAATGGAATCCACTGTGTCCTCTCTGTGCATTCCATGTGAGGGTGGGGAGGCCCTGGAATGGAATTCCCAGATTTGCTGTGGCTGCCCTATCCCTTGAAGTGTCAAAACCCAGGTTGGACATTGGTGTTTGGAGTGACCTGGGATAGCGGGAGGTGTCCCTGGGTGGGACAGGATGGGATTTAAGGTCCCTCCCAACCCAAACCATTCCATGATTCACTGGGAGCCCCCAAGTGTCACCTCCTGCTTGTCCCCTGGCAGGAGCTGAAGGACCAGTGCCCATCCCTGCCTGAGAATGATGCCATCCGCTGGGTCCTCACCGTGCCGGCCATCTGGAAGCAGCCGGCCAAGCAGTTCATGCGGGAAGCAGCCTACAAGGTGTGGGAGACTCCGGAGGGTGACCATGTGGTGACCCTCACAGGGGTTGTGGTCTCTGGGGTATCCCCTTCCTCCCTCAAACTGAATTCCCACTGCCAGAGGGTAGCGTTAGGTGGGATATTTGGAGGGAATTCCTGGCTGGGAGGGTGGGCAGGGGCTGGGCTGGAATTCCCAGAGCAGCTGTGGCTGCCCCTGGATTCCTGGCAGTGCCCAAGGCCAGGTTGGACATTGGGGTTGGATCCACCTGGGATAATGGGAGGTGTCCCTGCCATGGATGGGGTGGGAGTGGGATGGGATTTAAGGTCCTTCTAACCAAAACCAACCAAAAGCTGTTGGGTGAGCGGGTGGATAATTTGCCAGGTAGGTGGTTAAGTGGATGGCTGGGTGGTTGGTTGAATTGTTCAGTGGTTGGGTGGTTGGTTTGGTGCTCAGGTCATTGGTTGAGCAGTTGTCTGGTTGAGTGGTTGGGTTGTTGGTCAGTGTGTTGGTTGACCAGTTGATTGGTTGGTTGAATGAGTGGGTCATTGGTTGAGAGGTTGGTTGGGTGGCTGGCTGAGCAGTTTGACCATTGGTTGAGTGACTGGTTTGGTGATTGGGTCATTGGTTGAGCTGTTGGTTAGTCAGTTGAGTGCTTGGTTTGGTGTTCAGGACATTGGTTGGTTCATTGGTTACTGGGTCATTGGTTGAGTGGTTGGAGGATTGAGCAGTTGATTGGTTGGGTGGTTGCTTGGGTGATTGGTTGGGTGGTCAGGTCATTGGTTGGGTGATCAGGTGGTTGGATGGTTGGTTGTGCGGTTGGTTTGGTGGTCAGGCTGTTGGTTCTGTGGTTGGTTGGTTGGTTGGTTGGTTGAGTGGTTGGGTGATTGGTTTGGTGGTCAGGTCATTGGTTGGGTGGTAGGTTAGGTGGTGAGGTTGTTGGTTGGTTGGGTGGTTGGTTGGATGGCTGGTTTGGTGGTCAGGTAGTTGGTTTAGTGGCTGGTTTTGTAGTGAGGTCATTGGTTGTGTGGTTGGTTGGATGGTTGGCTGGGTGGTGAGGTCATTGTTTGGTTGGTTGGATGGTTGGTGGGTGGTGAGGTCATTGGTTGGTCGGGTGGTTGGTTGCATGGTTGGTTAGGTGGTCAGGTCATTGGCTGGGCAGTTGGTTGGATGGTTGGTTGGGTGGTTGGGTGGATTTATGGCAGGTTGAGTGCTCGGGTGGTCAGCTGCGTGCTTGGGCTGTTGGTTGAGCTGTTGGGTCACAGGCTGGGCGGTTGATTGGTTAGTTGAGTTTTTGGGTGAATATTCAGATACTGGCAAGTGTTGGGTCCTCCCACATTCCACATCAGTGTGAGCACCAAGGGGCTGGGGACACACCCGAGAACTCGCAGTCCCATCCTCTCCCCACCCTGTCACCGCGTGTCCCCGCAGGCCGGGCTGGTGTCCCCGGAGACGCCGGAGCAGCTGCTGATCGCGCTGGAGCCCGAGGCCGCCTCCATTTACTGCCGGAAGCTGCGGCTGCACCAACTGATCGAGCTGAGCTGCCGCCCCCCGGCCAACGGGGCCGAGCCCCCCCACCCCATCGACTCCAGCTTCCGGCAGGGTGAGGGGCGCAGGGAAGGGGGTCGGGATAGGGCCGGGGGCTGGAGGAGCAGGGAATGGGGTTGTGATAGGGCCGGGGGCTGGAGGAGCAGGGAATGGGGTTGTGATAGGGCCGGGGGCTGGAGGAGCAGGGAATGGGGTTGGGATAGGGCCGGGGGCTGGAGAAGCAGGGAATGGGATCCAGCCCTGCATGCCAGGTCTGGAGGGTCCATCAGCTGCCATGGCTGGGGATGTCCCTGGAGACCCCATTCCCTGAGAGTCCCCTGTCCCCAGAGACACCCTGTCCCCAGAGATCTCCCCCATTGCCAGAAACCCCCTTCCCAGAGATCCTCCCATTCCCAGAGACTTCCCATCCTCACACCCCCATTCCCAGAGATCCCCATCCCCAGAGACCACTCATTCCCAGACCCACTCACTCCCAGAGACCTCCCATTCCCAGAGACCCCATTCCCAGAAACCCCATTCCCAGATCCCCCCTGTCCCCAGAAATCCCATTCCCGGAGACCCCATTCCCCCCTCCCCAAATCCAGGGCATTTTTTCCTGCTTTGCCATAAGCCTCCAAGCTGTGTCCCCCTCTGGCCACCTTGGCCACCCCCCCAGTGTGCCTGGGCCACATCCAGGGACAGTCCCACCATGGGTGGGATCCTGGGCTTTACTGGGACAGCCCCAGTTTGCCCAGCAGGGACCAAGCCCCGGAACTGGGACGCGCTGGTGGCAATCCCAGATGGAGATTTGGGGTCCCATGGGGGATTTATAGGGTTGCTCAAGCTGACCCCAAGGATGAGGAATTATCCCTGTGCCAAAAATATCCTGGGACAACCCCACCTTTCCCAACTCATCCCGGCCCTTCCGGGCAGCTTTGATGTCCCTGGGGCGGGGGGAGCAGAGGAAACCCCACCCGGGCTGTGGGGTGCGGGCCGGAGGTGGCATCGCCCAGGGTGGGCACAGGGAGATCCCATGGGAGCCGGTGGGATCCTTTGGGATCGCAGCAGGGAGAGCTGGATCAGCCCGTCCATGGTGGAACTGGGTCACATTGGGGTCCTGGCTGGGGGGGAGAGGTCCCCAGTCCACTGGGACCCCAGTGCTCCCAGTACGGACCCCACAGCGGGAATGGGGCGGATCCTGGGTAAGGGGGTGGATCCCATTGAGGTGGGGTGGATCCCATGGATATGGGGGGGATCCTGACCCCGCTGCCGACCCCCGGCTCTGTCCCCCAGCCCGGGAGCAGCTCCGGCGATCCCGGCACAGCCGCACCTTCCTGGTGGAGTCGGGAGTGGGCGAGCTCTGGTCGGAGATGCAGGCAGGTACGAGGGGGGGACACGGGTGGGGGTCCCCACTGTAGATTCCCAGATCCCGGGGTCCTCCTGGATGTCCCCTTCGTGGCAGAGCCACCCCCAAGCACCCAAGGGTGCTTCTGCCATGGGGGTGACACGGTTGGGGTTTGTCCCTTGACCGCACGGAAGGGGCGGGGTCTCCCTGCCACCACCCCATCCCTTCGTCTCTCCACCCACCCCAATTCCCAATATTTTGGTTAAAATTTCCTTTTCCCCGGGAAAACGCAGCGCTGTGTCCCCGCGGCTGCTGCCACCCCGTGCGTGGGTGTGGCGGGGGGTCACTCAGGACCGCCACCCTGTCGCTGTCCCCCCCGCAGGTGACAGGTACATCGTGGCCGATTGTGGCGGGGGCACGGTGGATTTGACCGTGCACCAGATCGAGAAGCCGCAGGGGACGCTGAAGGAGCTCTACAAAGCCTCGGGTGGGATGAAAATCCCTGTTCATCCTTTCTTCCCCCGCTCCGGGATCCTCCCGGGACCCCAAAACTAGGCTGGGACCTCAAATCCGGGCTGGGACCCCAAACCCGGGCTGGGACCCCAAATCCGGACTGGGACCCCAAACCCGGGCTGGGACCCCAAATCCGGACTGGGACCCCAAACCCGGGCTGGGACCCCAAATCCGGGCTGTGACCCCAAACCCCGGCTGGGACCCCCAAACCCGGACTGGGACCCCAAATCCCACGACCAAAGGGTCGTGGGTGGGGCTGTGGCGCCACCTGGTGGCGGCGGGGGGAAGTGCAGGGGGACCGCGGGGGGACAGAGAGGGGACAGAGGGAAGGGATGGACTGGGGGGACAAGGAGGGACAGGGGTGGATTAGGGGGGCAAGGTGGGGCAGGGAAGATGGAGAGGGTGGATGAGGGGGGACAGAGGGACAAGGGGCTGGGATGGAGGGACAGGGGTGTGTGGGGGACATGGGGACATGGATATCACCAGGACACTGGGATGGGACACATGGGGACATGGTGATAGGGGTGCCACAGGGATGTGTGGGGACCTCGGGATATGGGGAATGGGACATGGAGATGTGGGTGACACAGGGACGTGGGGATGGGGGACCTGGGGGACCTGGGGGACATGGGGGAGATAAGGACGTGGGGATGAAGGACATGGAGGATATGGAGGACATGGGGACATGGAGGATAGGGGGGACACGGTGAAGTGGGACATGAGGACATGAGGAGGGGGGACATAGGAGACGTGGAGACATGGGGATGGCGGACATGGGGACATGGGAGTCTAGGGGACATACAGACATGGAGATGTGGGAGAACATGGTGATGGGGGGCATGGCTGCCGTGGGGACACGGCAACCATGGGGCCACGTCCTGATCCCACCCTTGTCCCTCAGGAGGTCCCTATGGGGCTGTGGGCGTGGACCTGGCCTTTGAGAAGCTTCTGTGCCACATCTTCGGGGACGATTTCATTGCCACCTTCAAGGCCAAGCGTCCGGCGGCCTGGGTGGACCTGACCATCGCCTTTGAGGCGCGGAAGCGCGCGGCCGCCCCGAGCCGCTCCAGCCCCCTCAACATCTCCCTGCCCTTCTCCTTCATCGACTTCTACCGCAAACACCGCGGCCACAACGTGGAGACCGCACTCCGCAAGAGCAAGTGAGGGGTGATGCGGGTTGGGGACATCTCGGGATCATGGGGACATGGTGGGAGTGACACTGGAGTGGGAGAGGGCATGAGAGGGAGGAAAAGTGGGATAGGGTGGGGGGGGAGAGGACAGGGAAGGACCAGGTGGGAGTTCCCAGTCACCCCCGGGTCCCCTGTCTGTCCCCAGTGTCAACCTGGTGAAGTGGTCGTCCCAAGGGATGCTGCGGATGTCCCCCGAGGCCATGAACGAGCTGTTCCAGCCAACCATCACCCACATCATCCAGCACATCGGTGGGTACTGGGGACATGCCCATCCATGGGGAACCTGGATGGTTCCTGTCCCTGTCCCACCCTCTCTCCCTGGGATCTTCCCTGTTACTGGGAGCTCCCCATTCCTGGGATCATTCCCATCCCTGGGGGATGCCCCCCATTCCTGGGAGCCCCTTCATGCCTGGAATCATTCCTGTCCCTGGGACCATCCCTGTCCCTCTGAGTCTCCCACCCTTGGGACCATCCTGTGCCTGAGAGATCCCCCCCATCCTTGGGACAATCCCACACCCTGGGATCCCCTTTGTCCCTGTGACCCTGCTCCTGTCCCTGGAACACCTTTTGTCCCTGGGATCCCCCATTCCTGGATCCCCCATTCCTTGTCCCTGGAATCCTCATTGTCCCTGGGAACCTTATATCCCTGGAATCCCCATTGTCCCTAGGACCAGCCCTTGTCCCTGAAACCCCCATTGTCCCTGGAAACCTTTTGTCCCTGGAACTCCTATTGACCCTGGAAACCTTTTATCCCTAAAACCCTTCCTGTCCCTGGAACCCTCCTTGTCCCTGGGACCCTCCCTGTCCCTCAGCCCCATTCCATCCCTGGAACTGCCCCCATTCCTGGACTCCCCTCATCCCCGGCACCTCATCACCCCCACCCCTTCCCCACACCCCTTCTCCACCATCCCAGCCCCAAACCTCCCCTTTTATCCCCACTCCAGACACCCTCCTGAAGAAACCCGAGGTCCACGGCATCAAATTCCTGTTCCTGGTGGGCGGCTTCGCCGAGTCGGCCATGCTGCAGCGGGCGGTGCAGGCCGCCTTCGGCCACTGCTGCCGGGTCATCGTCCCGCAGGACGTGGGGCTGACCATCCTCAAAGGGGCCGTGCTCTTCGGCCTGGACCCCGGCGTGGTGCGGGTGCGCCGCTCCCCGCTCACCTACGGCGTGGGCGTCCTCAACAAGTTTGTGGAGGGCAAGCACCCGCGGGAGAAGCTGCTGGTCAAGGAGGGCAAGAACTGGTGCACCGACATCTTCGAGAAGTTCGTGACCGTGGACCAGTCGGTGGCGTTGGGCGAGGTGGTCCAGCGGAGCTACTGCCCGGCCCGGCCCGGCCAGCGCCGGACCATCATCAACATCTACTGCTGTGACACCGATGACGTGGTGTACATCACCGACCCCGGCGTCAGGAAGTGCGGCACCATCAGCCTGGAGCTGGGGGACACGGGGGACGTGGGCCCGGCGCGGGGCCGGCGCGAGATCCGCACCAGCATGCAGTTCGGGGACACCGAGATCAAGGTGACAGCGCTGCATCCAATTGAGAGGCCCCTGTGATGTGGCAACATCAACTTCCTGTCCAATTGAGGGGACCCTGGGACATGCCACCATTGTCTTCCTGTGCAACTGAGACTACCCAGGATGTGCCACCATCGACTTTCTGACCAACTGAGACCTTCCTGGAGACTCCATTATTGAATTAATCTCCAACTGAGACTGTCTGTCGTCATGGGGACACCCCAGGACCTGCTACCATCAACTTCCTGTCCAACTCAGGGGCCCTGGAAATGCCACCTTGGACTTCCTGTCCAACTGAGACACAATGCCTTTGTCATTGTGGGGACACCCCCAGGACCTGCCACCCTTGACTTGCTCTCTACCTGAGGGACCCTGTGATTGTGGGGACACCCCTGGGAGATGCCACCATTGACTTCCTGTCCAACTGACATTGGGACTACCATTGTGGGGACCACTGGGAGATGCCACCACTGACTTCATCTTCAACTG
This sequence comes from Pyrgilauda ruficollis, assembly GCF_017590135.1. NCBI lineage: Eukaryota > Metazoa > Chordata > Aves > Passeriformes > Passeridae > Pyrgilauda > Pyrgilauda ruficollis. The sequence continues at coordinate 856,503 of NW_024517096.1, read as the reverse complement.
AGGCCATCCTGGAATCTGCCACCACTGAATCCTGTCCCACTGAGAGTCCCTGTCATTGTGGGGACACACCTGCCACCATCAACTTCCTGTCCAACTGAGGGGCCTTGGGAGATGCCACCATCAACTTCATCTCCAGCTGAGACCCCACCAACATAATGGGGACCTCTGGGACCTGCCACCATGGACTTCCTGACCAATTGAGACCTTCCTGGAGATGCCACCATGGATTTCCACCTCAGCTGAGACCTCCTGTCACTGTGGGGGCCATGCCAGGACCTGGCACCATCGACTCCCTCCCAGACTGAGACCCCCCCTTATCCTGGGCACCCCAGTCCTGTCCCCACCCTGTCCCAGCCCCGCTTTAACTGGAATTGGCCTCATGACCCCTCCCCATCCCCCATCCAGGACTCTTGGGGATTCTCCACCCAGGGGTGTCCCCTGTCCCTCTGGGCAGGTTCATGGAGAGGATCTGGGCTCCCAGCCCATTCCCAGTGGGATTTTCATCCTTCCCAAGGTGGGATTTTGTACTTTAACCCCCCCACAGGCATGTAAGATATCTTTGTATTTATATATATATATATATATATATTTGTAGGCACATAAAACCTCCTGAAACTGCTCCTGGTCCTTGTACCATGAGGAAAAAAAAAAAAAAAAAAAAAAGGAAAAGAGAGAAAAAAACCAGGAAAAAATCTGAGAAAAACAGAAAAAAACCCCAAAAAAGAGGCGCTGGCAGCAACACAAGGACACGGCCAGGGGACATGGCCCCAACCCTGAAGCCATGGGGGACCCCCGCTCCTGCCCCACATTCCACAGGCAAAATTCCTCCCCCACCCCAGAAAAGAGGAAAATTCCCACCCCAAGAGGCACAATTCCCCCAAAACCCCCCCGGGGCTGCGGGGTGAGGGCGAAGCAGCGGCAGCAGCAACAAGCGGGGTCCCTCCTGCCCGCTTTGGGGACCGTGCTGTGCTTTGGGGACTTTGGGGTCCCCCGGGGTGGGATTTGGGGTCAGTCGAAGCCGTGCCACTCGCTCTGCTCTGAGTCGTATTCCAGCTCGGCTCCCACGCAGCGCACCCCGTCCAGGAGCATCGGAGTCCCGTGGTGACGGTCTGGGGACATCAGGGGACACGGCTCGGGGACAGCTCGCTGTCCCTTTGTGGGGGGGTGGGAACGCCCCTTTTTAAGGGGTTTGGGGGGGTTTTAGGCCCGCAGCAATGCTGGGGTTGGGTGGGTGGGGGATGTGTTGTCCCTTGTGTCACTGCTGTGGTCACTGCCCAGGAGTGGTGACAACCTCAGGGGGCTGGGGGTGGCTGGGATGTGGGGTGGGGAACACGGGGAGCAAGGGGGTGTTGGGGTTTATAGGGAGGGTCCCAGGGATTGGGGGGTCCCGATGACAAAGGGGTCCCAGGGACAGGGGACATCCCAGGGAAAAGGGGAGGGTCCCAGGGACAAAGGGGGGATGCAGCCAGGCACAGGAACCCTGGGACATTGGGGTCACCCCCCACCACCTCCCCTCACCCCTACCCAGGGCTCTCCTCAACCCCCAGGCTAGGGAATTTTTGGGATGAAATCCCCTATTTTGGGCAATTCCTTAGCAGTGCCCCGGAGCTGGGACAGCGCCATGCCTGAACTGGGACAACTGGGAAGAGTGTGGCCTGGGGCGGGGGGACGGGACAGGAAGGGACCCCAGAACCCCCCCAGAGCCGAGCCCCTTACCCATGACCCGGGCCTGGACGGTGACCTTGACTTGGCCGGGGCTGTGTCCGGCCAGGAGCAGCTCCTCCTTCAGCACGCCCTCCTTGTGCGCCATGTACTCGCAGCGCACGCTGTGCCCTGGCAGCGGGACACCGAGAGCTGCCGAGAGCTGCCTGTGCCCTCCCCACCCTGCCTGTGCCAGCCTGAGCCCTCCTCACCCTGCCTGTGCCCTCCTCACCCTGCCTGCGCCCTTGTCACCCTGCCTGCACCTTCCTCACGCTGCCTGTGCCCTCCTTACCCTCTGTGCCCCTCCCTGCACCTTCCTGAACCCTCCCTGCCCTGCCTGTCCCTGTCCCCTCCCTGCCCTGCCTGTCCCTGTCCCCTCCCTGCCCTGCCTGTCCCCCTGACACTCACAGGTTCCCGCCAGCCTGTGCCCTCCTCACCCTGCCTGTGCCAGCCTGAGCCCTCCACCCCCTGCCTATGCCAGCCTGTGCCCTCCTCACCCTGCCTGTGCCAGCCTGAGCCCTCCACCCCCTGCCTATGCCAGCCTGTGCCCTCCTCACCCTGCCTGTGCCAGCCTGAGCCCTCCACCCCCTGCCTATGCCAGCCTGTGCCCTCCTCACCCTGCCTGTGCCAGCCTGAGCCCTCCACCCCCTGCCTATGCCAGCCTGTGCCCTCCTCACCCTGCCTGTGCCAGCCTGAGCCCTCCACCCCCTGCCTATGCCAGCCTGTGCCCTCCTCACCCTGCCTGTGCCAGCCTGAGCCCTCCACACCCTGCCTGTGCCCTCCTCACCCTGCCTGTGCCAGCCTGTGCCCTCCACACCCTGCCTGTGCCCTCCTCACCCTGCCTGCACCTTCCTCACGCTGCCTGTGCCCTCCTTACCCTCTGTGCCCCTCCCTGCACCTTCCTGAACCCTCCCTGCCCTGCCTGTCCCTGTCCCCTCCCTGCCCTGCCTGTCCCCCTGCCACTCACAGGTTCCCCATGGCTCCTTTCCCTGCTCCAGAGAGGCCCTGGCCCTGATCCCAGCTCCAATCCCGATCCCAGCTCCAATCCTGATCCTGGCTCCAATTCCGATCCCAGCTCCAATCCCAATCCCAGCTCCAATCCTGGTCCCAATCTTGGCCTCAATCCTGGTCCCATTCCCGATCCTGGTCCTTGTCCCACTCCTGATTCCGGCCTTAATCCTGGTCCCGATCCCGGCTCCTGCCTCCAATCCCGGTCCTGATTCTGGCCTTGATCTCAGCCCCAGTTGTCCCCAAAGTGGTGGGTGGCACCTCTTGAAGCAATCCTTGTCCCTGTCCCTTGTGTCGGGAGCCCCCTGACCCACAGAGACCCCCAGGAAAGGAAAATCCCAACAAACAAACAATCCCAGCAAATCCCAACAACAACAAAATAACGGAATTTGGGCGGCTCCAATCCCGATCCTGGCTCCAATCTCAATCCCAGCTCCAATCCCGATCCCGGCTCCAATCCTAATCCCAGCTCCAATCCCGATCCTGGCTCCAATCTCAATCCCAGCTCCAATCCCAATTCCAGCTCCAATCCTGGTCCCAATCTTGGCCTCAATCCTGGTCCCATTCCCGATCCTGGTCCTTGTCCCACTCCTGATTCCGGCCTTAATCCTGGTCCCGATCCCGGCTCCTGCCTCCAATCCCGGTCCTGATTCTGGCCTTGATCTCAGCCCCAGTTGTCCCCAAAGTGGTGGGTGGCACCTCTTGGAGCAATCCTTGTCCCTGTCCCTTGTGTCGGGAGCCCCCTGACCCACAGAGACCCCCAGGAAAGGAAAATCCCAACAAACAAACAATCCCAGCAAATCCCAACAACAACAAAATAACGGAATTTGGGGACATCAGAGATGTGCCTGAGGACAAGGAATTGTCACCTCCCCGAGACACTGAGGGGACACCTGGGTGTGCCCCCTTTGGAAAAGGGCCGGGTACAGGATGGGGACGCTGGGGACAAGGAGGGGACACGGTACCTTCTGGCAGGGAGGTGACACTGATGATGCGCAGGTTGGGGTTGGGGACAGGGAGGGGACAAATGTCCTTCCCCAGGCTCGGCACGGGGGGCAGCAGGAAGGTGATCTCGTACTTGTGTAGGATCTTCAGGAATCCCACCTGGAAAAGCGGGATATGGGGTGACACCACGGCTGGGGTGCCATTGTCACCCCCCCCTTGGGGACAAGGGACACTGGAGAGTCCCCAGGAAGGTGGGGACAGCACCTGGAGAGGGGGAATTGTAAAATCCTAAACATTCCCTCTGTTAAATCCCTTTGGGGGGAAGGGATTTGTGCCCTAAAAAATGCAGGAAATAACAAACAGAAGATAATTTAGGAACTAATAGGAACAATTCCAGAAATAAATCAGGAAAAGGTAACAAACAGGATGATTTTGCCCCAAAAAAAAGGCAGGAAAAATATGGAATTTTGGGACAAAATTCTGGCAATAAGGACCCGTGGATGTCACAGGAGCAGGGAGAGGTTTTCCAGCTGTCCCTGGAAAAGGCAGGAGCGCCTCTTCCCATGGAATTTTTCCGCTGTCATGACAAAAAGCAGAGCCCTTCGGAGCCTTGGAAAAATCCATTTTGGGAAGGGAGCGAGCTGGGAACGATCCCTGAGAGAAAAAACATCCGGGGCCAGGATCCCAAAATCCCCCCAGGGGCTGGGATCATCCCAAAGAGCTGCAAAAGGATCCAGGGAGAACCTTCCAGAGCCTGAAGGAGCTCCAGGAGAGCTGGAGAGGGACTGGGGACAAGGACACACGGAATGGGGACATTTGGGGTGGGATTTTGGGAAGGAATTCCCGGCTGGGCTGAAATCCCCAAATTTTCTGTGGATCCCTGGGAGTGCCCAAGGAATCAGGATGAGCCCCAAGCTCTTTTTCCCCCCCCCCCCATTCTGGGATTTATCCCTTGAAAAACCCTGGAAAAACAACGAGGATCTTCTTTTCCCAGGCACATCCCAACCCCAGCGGGGACCCCTCCCCGTGTCCCCGTGTCCCCGTGGGTGGCACTGCCACCCCCTCATCATGTGGTGGGAAAACAACAAGGGCCGCCCCCGGAGCCAGCGCCGCATTTGGGATGGAATTCCGGCCACGAGGCTCTGACTCAGCGCTGGTGGCAGCTGCAGGTGCCACACGTTGGTGGCACCGCGGGTGGCTCCTTGTCCCCACCCGGGAGCGGTGCCACCCACGGGAATGCGGCCGGGATCACCGGGAAAAGCTGGGAAAGGCCCTGCTGGGATCCAGAGCGGCCCCAGCATCCCCAAAACGAGGCAGAGGGGACAGTGCCACATGTCCCCCATGTCCCCAAAGCCACCTGAATGTGGCGCTGGATCTGGGGGACGATCCGGAGTTGGGAGCAGCCCTAGGGAATGACACGGAATTCTGGGGTGGCAACGCCTCAGAATCCGGGAATTTTTGGGAGTTGGGAGCCCCGGAGTCCCCAGGGGAGGGTGACATCCCCCCGTTGTCCCCCTGTCCCCACCTTGACCAGGAAGTGGCCGTCCTTGTCCTGTGTCACCATCACGGCCGAGTCGTGCAGCTGCTCCTGGAAGTGGACGTGGCCCTGTGTCCCCTCCTGGTGGTGGCCCTGGGTCCCCTCGGGGGTGAAGCGCACTCCTGTGCCCTTCCCCTTGCTGCCTGCAGGTGACAAAGGCCCCGGTCACAGCCGTGTCCCCAGGGGAGGTGGCCTTGAGTTGGGGACATGGGGCGGAGCGTGGTGGCACCAGGAGAGGCTTCCCTGTCACCCCCTCCCTGTGTCACCTGGGACACAGGGGACCTGTGGGGACAGCCAGCTCCTCTCCAAGCAGGGACCTGCCAACGGACCATGCCAAGAGGGTCCCCAAGTGTCCCCAGTTCCCTTGGATTTGGGATTTCTGGGAGCAGGGAATCCCCTGGATCAGGGATTTGTGGGATCTGGAGTTTGTGGGATCTGGGATTTGTGGGATCAGGGAATCTGCTGGATCCAAGACTTTGGGGATCAGGGAATATGCTGGATCAGGGATTTATGGGATTTGGGATTTGATGGATCAGGGATATCTGGGAGTAGGGAATTCCTTGGATCAGGGATTTACAGGATCTGGGATTTACAGGATCAGGGATTTACAGGATCTGGGATTTAAGGAATCTGGGATTTCAGGAATCTGGGATTTCTGGGATCTGGGATTTGTGGGATCAGGGAATCCCCTGGATCTGGGATTTCTGGGATCAGAACCTGCAGGACCCTTGGGGTCACCGCATCCCCCCAGGGGCCTCACGGTCACCTCCAAGATGCCCCCAACTCCTTTTTTTTTCCTGGGAATCTCCTGGGGCTCTCCCGGCCTCATTCCACAGGGAAATTTCCGGAGCAGAATCCCACAAAGATTCCCCAAAAGTGCTTTGGGGATTTGTCTCACCCCAGAGACAAATCCCCAAAAAAACTTTTGGGGTCCCTCAAATCCCTGGAGAGAGACAGCGACAGAAGGGACCCCAAAAGCTCCGGGAAAGCCCCAAATCCCGGGATCCGGGCACAGGGAGGGCACAGGGGACTCACCCTTGCCGGCTGTCGCCATCTGTCCCCGGCGCCGTGCGGCGATGTCGCTGTCCCCAGTTTCAGCGGCCGGGGGGCATCGTCCGGGAATTCTGCGGGAATGGGAAGGCTCCAGTTCAGTCCCATATTCCCATCCCATTGCGGGGACAGTGGTGGCCCCTTGGTGGCCCCTTGGTGGCCCCTTGGTGGCCCCGAGGTGGCCGCGACACTGGCGGGGAGGAGCCAGCGGCAGCGCCAGGGCCTGGAACGGGCATTCCCTCATCCCAAATCTCCGGGAAAAGCGGGGATTAGGGAATTCCCTCCGCCGCGCGTGCCTCAGTTTCCCCCTTTTCCCCCCAAAAAAACGCCCCCGAGGTTTGGGATTTTTTTTTTTTTTCCAGATTCTCGGCGCTGGAGCCTTTCCCAAATTGCTTTTCTTTTCCCGGGATAAACGGGAGATCAGATTCCAAACTTGGAGCCTTTCCCAAATCGTTTTTCCCGGGATGAACGGCGCGCGGAGACGCCACCGCCAGCCGGGAATTCGGGATGTGACATCCCAAAAAAAACCCAAAAAAACCAAAAATCTCCGGGATGGAATTGGAGGGTCAAACCTCCTCCTCCTCCTCCTTCTTGGGATCCCCCCATGGGAGCGGGAATGCCGGCAGGGATTGGGAAGTGCAAACCCCAAAACGCCGGGAAAAACCCCAAAATTTCGGGAAAAAAAAAAAAAAAAAAAAAAAAAAAAAAAAAAA
>NW_024517096.1:834473-849476 GCF_017590135.1 Pyrgilauda ruficollis | reverse complement strand
CCCAAAAACCGCAGGAAAAACCCCAAAAGTTGGGAAAAAAAAAAAAAAAAAAAAAAAAAAAAAAAAAAAAAGCCGGGATAAAAGAAAACCGAGCGGGAATGGAAGGGGGGGAACCTCTCCCGGGGGGGAAAAATCCAGGGGTTTGGGGGGGTCTGAAGCCATGCTGGGTGGGGGGGCGACGGAGAGGTGTCCCCACGCTGAGGATGGGGGTGACAGGTGACACCGCGAGGGGACAGCGCGGCCGCGATTGTCCCCACCCCCCTTTCCCGAGCCCGCTTCACCTCCGCCATCACCCGCGGCCCGCCAGCCGCTCCGCGGGGCTGCCCCGGCCCCTCTGCCGCCCCCCGGTTGTCCCCGGTGTCCCCCCGTGTCCCCCGTGTCCCCCCGGTGTCGCCGTGCCCCGCTCACCCCGCCGCTCCCGCTGCGCGCTTCCCGCTGTGGGGACACGCCCCCTCGCTCCCATTGGCTGGCGCGCCCCCACCTCGCTCTCCCATTGGTGACATCCCTTCCCTTCCCTTCCCTTCCCTTCCCTTCCCTTCCCTTCCCTTCCCTTCCCTTCCCTTCCCTTCCCTTCCCTTCCCTTCCCTTCCCTTCCCTTCCCTTCCCTTCCCTTCCCTTCCCTTCCCTTCCCTTCCCTTCCCTTCCCTTCCCTTCCCTTCCCTTCCCTTCCCTTCCCTTCCCTTCCCTTCCCTTCCCTTCCCTTCCCCTCCCATTTGATTTCATCTCATCCCATCTCATCCCAATCCCATCAGATCCATCCAATCCCAAATTATCCCAGTTCCTTCCCGTCCCATCCCACTGCACCCCAATTCCTTCCTATCCCATTTCAGTTCTCTCCTATCACAGTCAATTTCCTCCCTATTTAATTTCTTCTCATCCCATCTGATCCCAGATCCTCCCATCCCATCTGATCCCGTCTCATCTCAGCTCCATCCCATCCCAATTCCAACCATCCATCTCATCCCAAACAATCCCAATTCCTTCCAATCCTATTCCATCCATCTCTCTCATCCTATTTTATCCCAATCTGATCCCATCTCAGCTCCATCCCATCCATCTCATTCCAAACAATCCCAATTCCTTCCCATCCCATCTCATCCCATCCCATCCTGTCCCAAATCATCCCAACCCCAATCCCAACCCCAATCCAATCCCATCCCAATCCCAATCCCAGTCCCATCCCAATCCCAGTCCCATCCCAATCCCATCCCATCCCAATCCCAATCCCATCCCCATCCCAATCCCAATCCCATTCCAATCCCATCCCAACGCCAATCCCAATTCCAATCCCAATCCCGATCCCATCCCAACCCCAATCCCATCCCAATCCCAATCCCAATCCCAATCCCATCCCAATCCCAATCCCATTCCGATCCCATCCCAATCCCAATCCAATCCCACTCCCACCCCGTTCCCTGCTCCCGCCCATCCTGGGAACATCCAGCCCTGTCCCTCCTGTCCCCATCCCGAGCTCCGTGTCCCTTCCCACGGGGACAGGGAACAGGGAATGGCGCCAGTTCCCATCCAGAGCGTGCCGGGATTGTCCCCCGGGAATGCCGGGGGGACAGCGGGGTCAGGGGACACGTGAGGGACAGAGGGGACAATGTCACCCCGGGGGCTGCTCCAGCTGCTGGAACGCTTAAAAACCCGGGATCCACATTCCCAGAAACCTGGGGTCCACATTCCCAGAAACCTGGGGTCCACATTCCCAGCGGTCCCCGGAGCCCCGGCTGTGTCCTTGTCACCGGCACGGTGACATCACACCCGGTTTGTCCCCAAGGGAGGGGACACCAGGGCCCGGATTGTCCCCCCATTCCCACATCGGCCGGAAATTCCAGGTTTTCCCCAAAAAGCCACTCTGGCACAGGGACGGTCCCCAGAGCCACCCCTGGGCGTGTCCCCGTGGCTGGGGATGTCACCTGGGGGGGGACACGGGGGATGTCGCTGTCACCTCCCAGCGCCGGGCGCGGATTTGCTCCGGGATTACAAAAACAACGGGATTTGGGAAGGGATTAAATCCCGGCGGCCACCGGGCGGGAGGAGCGGCCACCGAGTCCCCAGGGTGTCCCCACGGCATCCCCACAGTGTCCCCACGGTGTCCCCATGATGTCCCCACGGTGTCCCCACTCTGCTGTCCCCCCCGATGTCCTGGGAAAAGCCAGGATAGGGGGACAGGGAAAAGACGGGAATAGGGAACACGGAAAAACCGGGAAAGGGGGACACGGAAAAGCCGGGAAGGTGGGACAGGGAAAATTTTAGGGAAGAAGGGACAGGGAACAACATGGAGAAACCGGGAAAAACCGGGAAAAGCCGGGAAGGAAGGACAGGGAAAATTTTAGAGAAGGAACCGGGAAAATCTGGGAAAGGGGGAAGAGGGAAAAACCGGGAAATGGGGCCAGGGAGAATTTTAGGAAAGAAGAGATAGGGAAAGCCGGGAAGGAAGGATCGGGAAAAGCCTGGAAAAGCTGGGAAGGAGGGACAGGGAAAATTTTAGGGAAGGAGGAACCGGGAAAAGCCGGAAAAGGAGGACAGGGAAAAGCCGGGAAGGAGGGACACGGAAAATTTTAGGGAAGGAGGAACCGGGAAAACCGGGAAAACCCCGGGAAAAAGCCGGGAAAGAGGGACAGGAGAAATTTTACGTAAGGATGGACGAGAGAGGGGAACAGGGAAAATTTTATGGAAGAAGGGACAGGGAAAAGCTGAAAAAGGGGGACAGGGAAAAGCCGGGAAGAAGGGCGCGGGGACAGGACAGTGTCGCGCGTGTCACCCGGGATGTCCCCGCGCATCCAGGATCGTTCCTGCCGCCGGGATTTGGGATGGGCTCACCTGGATCGTGTCCCGCGCCAGCTGCAGCGCCTGCTCGCGCTCCGCCAGCTGCTGTCGCATGTCGCCAGGGCCAGCCCCGGGCTGCGCTGGCACTGTCACCACCCTGGCGCGGGGACACGGCCGTGGGGACAGCACTGAGCCCTGCCGTGACCCCCGGAGGGGAGGTGCCCAAATCCTGTCCCCCGATCCCACGGGAATGTCCTGGTCTCCCGCGGGGACACGCAGGGGACACTCGGGGACAGCCAGAGCCACCGCAGTGACCCCCAAACCCCACGGTGAACCCCTGACCCACAAAATAACCCAAGAGCCATATGGGGACACCCTGACCCCCATGGGGACACCCCAAACCCCCATGGGGACACCCTGACCCCCATGGGGACACCCCAAACTCCACAGTGGACACCCTGACCCCCATGGGGACACCCCAAACCCCCATGGGGACACCCTGACCCCCATGGGGACACCCCAAACCCCCATGGGGACACCCCAAACTCCACAGTGACCCCAAACCGCACAGTGACCCCGCAAACCCTCACAGTGACCCCAAACCACCGCAGTGACCCCAAACCAAACATGGAGAAACCGGGAAAAACCGGGAAAAGCCGGGAAGGAAGGACAGGGAAAATTTTAGAGAAGGAACCGGGAAAATCTGGGAAAGGGGGAAGAGGGAAAAACCGGGAAATGGGGCCAGGGAGAATTTTAGGAAAGAAGAGATAGGGAAAGCCGGGAAGGAAGGATCGGGAAAAGCCTGGAAAAGCTGGGAAGGAGGGACAGGGAAAATTTTAGGGAAGGAGGAACCGGGAAAAGCCGGAAAAGGAGGACAGGGAAAAGCCGGGAAGGAGGGACGCGGAAAATTTTAGGGGAGGAGGAACCGGGAAAACCGGGAAAACCCCGGGAAAAAGCCGGGAAAGAGGGACAGGAGAAATTTTACGTAAGGATGGACGAGAGAGGGGAACAGGGAAAATTTTATGGAAGAAGGGACAGGGAAAAGCTGAAAAAGGGGGACAGGGAAAAGCCGGGAAGAAGGGCGCGGGGACAGGACAGTGTCGCGCGTGTCACCCGGGATGTCCCCGCGCATCCAGGATCGTTCCTGCCGCCGGGATTTGGGATGGGCTCACCTGGATCGTGTCCCGCGCCAGCTGCAGCGCCTGCTCGCGCTCCGCCAGCTGCTGTCGCATGTCGCCAGGGCCAGCCCCGGGCTGCGCTGGCACTGTCACCACCCTGGCGCGGGGACACGGCCGTGGGGACAGCGCTGAGCCCTGCCGTGACCCCCGGAGGGGAGGTGCCCAAATCCTGTCCCCCGATCCCACGGGAATGTCCTGGTCTCCCGCGGGGACACGCAGGGGACACTCGGGGACAGCCAGAGCCACCGCAGTGACCCCCAAACCCCACGGTGAACCCCTGACCCACAAAATAACCCAAGAGCCATATGGGGACACCCTGACCCCCATGGGGACACCCCAAACCCCCATGGGGACACCCCAAACTCCACAGTGACCCCAAACCGCACAGTGACCCCGCAAACCCTCACAGTGACCCCAAACCACCGCAGTGACCCCAAACCAATACAGGAACCCCCCAAACCCCACGGTGACTGCAAATCCCACGGTGACCCCAAACCACAACAGTGACCCCAAACGCCACAGTGACCCCTAACCCTATGGGGACACCCCAACCACCACAGTGACCCCAAACCACAACAGGGACCCCCAGACCTCCATGGGGACACCCCAAAGCCCACAAAGATCCACTGACCCCCCTCAATGATGCCCAAATCACCGCAGTGACCCCAAACCACCAAAGGATCACCTCCAACCCCACAGTGACCCCCCCAAGCCCTCACAGTGACCCCCAAACCCTCACAGTGACACCCAAACCCCACAAGGGACACCCAGACCCCACAGGGGACACCCAGACCCCACAGGGACCTCCAAACCACAACAGGGACCCCCGAGCCCCCTCAGTGACTCCCAAAATCCCACAAGGACCCCCTGAACCCCACAGTGACCCCACAAAGACCCCCTGGCCCCAAAAGGGTCCCGTCCCCTGCCCAGCCCTCACCTGGAGGCGCCCTCCGGGATGCAGCCCCTTCCCAAATCACTCTGGACATTGGGCTGGCCTGGAAAACCCCACAGGGATGGATGGATGGATGGATGGTGGATGATGGATGGATGGAGAGATGGGGTCATCTGCCCCAACACTGCTGTCCCCTCCAAGGGACCCCAAAAAAGTCCCAGAGGGGGATTTGGGGATCCTTTATCCGCCATCCCTTACCTGTGTCCAGGTACCCGTCCTCGTCCAGTGCTGCCGGCTCCGCTGGGGGCTGAGGAAAGGCAGGGAAACCCCTGGGACACCTGGGACACACCTGGGACACCCCCTGCCACCAGCCCAGGTGACTCCAGCCTGGTCTGGGGCACTGCCAGGGATCCACAGCTGCTCTGGGAATTCCAGCCCAGCCCCTGCCCACCCTCCCAGCCAGGAATTCCTTGCCAAGATCCCAGCCCAATCTCCCCTTTGCCAGTGGGAGCCATTCCCTGTGTCCTGTCCCTCTGTCCCTTGTCCCCAGTCCCTCTGCAGCTCTCCTGGAGCCCCTTCAGGGACTTTGAGCTTTCCCTGGATTTTTCCCTTTTCCAGGGGAGCATTCCCAGCTCTCCCAGCCTGGCTCCAGAGCAGAACCCAGGAATGATTTCTGTTGGGAATGACCCTAAATCTCACCCGGGGATCATTCCCCTATCCCACCTTTCCCCAAACCCCAATATCCAACCTTTCCTGGGATTCCCATTCCCAGGAATTCCCCATTTTTGGGATTTCCTCCCCATTTTGGGGATCTCCTCACCTTCCCGCCCCCTCCCTTGCTGTTCCTCTGCCTCTGGAGGATTTTGTCCCGCAGGAGCTGCAGGAGCTGCTCGGCCGTTCCCGGCCGGCTCCGCACCAGCGCCTGGATCATCTCCTCGGGGAGCCGCAGGTTCAGCTTGCTCAGCACTTTCCTGGAATTTGGGATCAGTGGAACGGCCAGGGAGGGGACAGAGGGACGCAGGGGACACAAGGGGACACACGGACAGAGGGACAGAGAGGGATAGAGAGGGACACAGGGGGACACACGGACAGAAGGACAGAGAGGGATAGAGAGGAACACAGGGGGACACATGGGGACAGAGAGGGACACAGGGGACACAGGGGGACAAAGGGGACACAGGGGGACACACAGGGACACAGGGGACACCGAGGGACATGGAGGGACACGGAGGGACACGGGGGACAGAGACAGACATACAGGGACACAGAGGAACATAGAGGGACACAGGGGGACACAGGGGATACGGAGGGACATGGAGGGACATGGAGGGACCCAGACGGATCCAGGGGGACACTAGGGGACACCAATCCCCACCCGCAGCACGTCACGGTGTCTCTGTGGCCACACGGAACTGTCAGGATGTGACAAACAGGGTGACACTGCCCGCAGGACAGGTGGGGACAATCTGGGGACACCCCGGACGGGGGGTGGGGGGAGGGAGTGTCACACGGAGCTTGTGGCACCTGTCCCTACCTGTTGAGGTGGCCCCAGTTGGCGGCCTTCTGCGCCGTGGAGCTGGTGGGGACAAAGCTGTGCAGCTCCACCAGGGAGGGGAAGAAGAACTTCACCACCTCGGCCGCCAGCACTGCGGGGACAGCGGTGACACGCTGCGGGTGGCACCACGGCGACAGCCCGCCCCGGCCACCCCGCCGTGTCCCCGCAAGGCCAACCCCCGTCGCTGAAGTCGCGGGCGATGTTCCTGCGCGGCCGCGACAGTGGCACCGTGTCCAGCCAGCGGTACAGGGACACCAGGGACGTGTCCCGGCCCGGCTCCGGCCCCTCGGCCGCCATCAGGGACCGGCCTCAGCGTCGCGGTGCCATGGCAACGGGGGCGGGGCCTACTCGGAGCGTCTCGGTGCCATAGCAACGGGGGCGGGGCCTACTCGGAGCGTCGCGGTGCCATGGCAACGGGGGCGGGGCCTGCGCGGAGCGTCTCGGTGCCATAGCAACGGGGGCGGGGCCTACTCGGAGCGTCTCGGTGCCATAGAAACGGGGGCGGGGCCTACGGGGAGCGTTGCGGTGCCATGGCAACGGGGCGGATATTCCCTCCTTCCCCCACCTTTTTTTATTTTGCCCCCTTTTTTCCACCTTTTTCTTCCCCCTTCCCTGTTTTTTGTTCTCTTCCCCCTCCCTCTTTTCCCTCTTTCAATTCCTTTTTCTCTCTTTTCGTTCCCTTTTCCCCACCCTATTTCCCCCCTTTTAATTTCATTTTCCACCTTTTTTACCCCTCTCTTCCCCCCTTTTAGATTCCATTTTTCCTCCCCTATTTATTCCCTTCCTCCCCCTCCTTTCCCCCTTTTTATTCCCTTTTTATCTCGTTTTTATTCCCTTTTCCCCATATTTTAATTCCCTTTTCCCTCCCATTTTCCCCCTGGACATTTTTTGTTTGTTTCGTTTCCTTTTTTTTTTTGTTTTGTTTTGATTGGTTTTGCCTTTTTTTTTTTTTTTTTTTTTTTTTTTTTTTTTTTTTTTTTTTCCCTTTAGGGGGAAAAAAGGGGGGAAAACTGGGGGGCNTTTTTTTTTTTTTTTTTTTTTTTTTTTTTTTTTTTTTTTTTTTTTTTTTTTTTTTTTTTTTTTTTTTTTTGGAATTGATTTTATTGGGGGGTTATTTATGTGTGTTCTACAGATCTTGGTATTTTTGGGAGCATTTTAGGTTATTTTGGTTCTTTGGCGTTTTTTTTTTTTGAGCCGTTTTGGGGTTATTTGGAATTGTTTCGGATTTTTTTAGTTTGTTTTGGGTTTTTTTTGGGTATTTTTGGTATTTTTTGGATATTTTTGGCGGTGTTGGGAGCCATTTTGGAGTTATTTGGATTTGGTTTTGGTATTTTTGGGAGGGTTTTTTTTTGTTTTTTGGGATTTTTGTAGGGGGGTTGGGGTGTTTTGGGTGTTACTTTGGGCCTATTTGGGGTTTTGGGGTATTTTATGTTTTTTTGGTATTTTGGGGGCTTATTTGGCGGTGATTTTGGGGTTGTTTGGGGTTTTTTTTTTTGTTTGTTTGTTTTTTGCTTTTTTTTTTTAGGGGGGTTATTTGAGGAATATTTTGGGATTGTTTTGGGTTTGATTGGTTTTGCCTTTTTTTTTTTTTTTTTTTTTTTTTTTTTTTTTTTTTTTTTGGAATTGATTTTATTGGGGGGTTATTTATGTGTGTTCTACAGATCTTGGTATTTTTGGGAGCATTTTAGGTTATTTTGGTTCTTTGGCGTTTTTTTTTTTTGAGCCGTTTTGGGGTTATTTGGAATTGTTTCGGATTTTTTTAGTTTGTTTTGGGTTTTTTTTGGGTATTTTTGGTATTTTTTGGATATTTTTGGCGGTGTTGGGAGCCATTTTGGAGTTATTTGGATTTGGTTTTGGTATTTTTGGGAGGGTTTTTTTTTTTGTTTTTTGGGATTTTTGTAGGGGGGTTGGGGTGTTTTGGGTGTTACTTTGGGCCTATTTGGGGTTTTGGGGTATTTTATGTTTTTTTGGTATTTTGGGGGCTTATTTGGCGGTGATTTTGGGGTTGTTTGGGGTTTTTTTTTTTGTTTGTTTGTTTTTTGCTTTTTTTTTTTAGGGGGGTTATTTGAGGAATATTTTGGGATTGTTTTGGGTGTAATCTGGGGCAATTTGGGGATTATTTTGTTGGGGTTTTTTTTGCCTTTTGTGTTATTTAAAGCAATTTATTCTCTGCTCAGCCGTGAGTAATTTGAGGGGAGTGTTCCCAAATTGGGGGGGTTGGGGACCCCAAAATGTCACAGTGGGGGGTTGGGACACTTTAACCAGGGACAGATTTGGGGTGATGGGGAGGTGACACCAGGATTTGGGACATTGGGGACAGAGGTGGGGTTGGGGACAGCTGGGATTGGGGGATCCCTGGATAAAGGGGGGTGATCCCGCGGGACTGGGGGATGAGATCCCACTGGATTTGGGGATAATCCCACAGGTTTAGGGGGATGAGACCCCTGGATATGGGGGATGAGATCCCGATGGATATGGGGGATTGATCCCAATGGTTTTAGGGGATGATTCCATTGGATATGGGGCATGGCATCCCACAGGTTTTGGGGGGTGAGATCCCAGGATATGGGTGATGAATTCCTTTAATAGGGGGAATGATCCCACTGGTTTTGGGGGATGAGATCCCTAAAGAAGGGGGATGATCCCTCTGGATTGGGGGTTTGATCCCACTGGAGAGAGGGGATGAGACCCCCAGATATGGGGGATGAATTCCCTAATAAGGGGGAATGATCCCACTGGATAATGGGGGGTGATCCCACTGGTTTTGGGGGATGATCCCTCTGGATTGGGGGGTTGATCCCACTGGATATGGGGGATGAACCCACTGGTTTTGCGGGATGATTCTCTTGGATAAGGGGGGATGATCCCATTGGTTTTTGGGGGATGAGATCCCACTGGGTAAGGGGGATGATCCCACTGGTTTTGGGGGATGATCCCTCTGGATTGGGGGGTTGATCCCACTGGATATGGGGGATGAACCCACTGGTTTTGCGGGATGATTCTCTTGGATAAGGGGGGATGATCCCATTGGTTTTTGGGGGATGAGATCCCACTGGATAAGGGGGATGATCCCACTGTTTTTGGGGGATTGATCCCACTGGAGAGTGACAATGACACCACTGGATACGGAGAATGATCCTACAGGATTTGGGGGATGAGATCCCTGAATGGGAGGGGTGGATCATCCCACTGTTTTTGGGGGTTGAGATCCCACTGGTTTTGGGGGAGGATCCAACTGGCTAAGGGGATTGAGATCCCTGGATAGGAGAGATGATCCCAATCGTTTTGGAGGGGATGAGATCCCTAAATAGGGGGGATGAGACCCATGGATAGGGGGGATAAGATCCCACTGGTTTTGGGAGAGGATCCTACTGGAGAGCGGGGATGAGAACCCTGGATATGGGGGATGAATTCCCTAAATGGGGGAATGATCCCGCTGGTTTTGGGGGATTGATCCCACTGGTTTTAGGGGATGATTCCATTGGATATGGAGGATGACATCCCTAACCGGGAGGGATGAGGTCCCTAAATAAGGGGGATGATCCCTCTGGATTGGGAGATTGATCCCACTGGATATGGGGGATGAATTCCCTTAATAGGGGAAATGATCCGTCTGGATTGGGGAGATGAGTTCCCTAAACAGGGGGAATGATCCCACTGGATAAGGGGTGGGGATGATCCCACTGGATGTGGGGGATGAGATCCCTGGATATGGGGGGGTGAATTCCCTAAAGAGGAGGGATGATCCCTCTGGATATGGGAGATGAACCCACTGTTTTTGGGGGATGATTCTCTTGGGTAAGGGGGGATGACCCCGCTGGATTAGGGGATTGATCCCACTGGATATGGGGGGATGAGATCCCACTGGTTTTGGGGGATGACCCCACTGGTTTTGGAGATTAAACCACCTGGATACGAGGGGGATCATCCCATTCTTCTGGAGAGATCATCCCACAGTTTCAGAGGGATCATCCCACTGATTTTTTGGGCACTCCTAGATATGAGTGGGATCACCACACACAATAAAAGGGATCACCCCACAGAGTTAGGGGGATCATCCCATTCTTCTGGAGAGATCATCCCACAGTTTTGGAAGGATCATCCCACAGGATTAAGAGGGATCAATCCACTGATTTCTGGGGGATTGAACCTTCTGGATTTGAGTGGGATCACCTCCCAGTGAACCCAATTGGCAGGGATCATCCCACAAGATAGGGATGATCATCCCACAGTTTTGGAGGGATCATCCCACAGGATAAAAGGGATCACCCTACAGGACAGGAGGGATCACCCCAAAGGGTAAGGGCGATTATCCCCTTTTTTTGGAGGGATCATCCCACAGGGTAAGGGGGATTATCTCATTTTTTTGGAGGGATCATCCCACTGATTTTTGGGCAATTGAACCTCCTGGATATGACTGGGATCACCCCACAGTTTTGGAGGTATCTGAGCCCCCCAGATCCAGGAATCATCCAGCATTAACGGGATCACCCCACAATTCCCAAAGCCTCCCAAACCCCACAACCCCCCCACCCCTCCTTGGGGACAACTCTCCGAGGTGCCGCCGCCGCGGGGACGCTCAGGGGACGCTGAGGTCCCTCTGGCACACCCAGGGGAAGCTGAAGTTGCAGTTGTGGTCGTTCCAGAGCCCCGCGCCCACTGGGTGGATCTGGACCCTTGGATAGGGGGGATGAGCCCTCTGGATTTGGGAGATCATCCCACAGGTTTTGGAGGGATCATCCCACTGATTTTTGGGGGATTGAATCTCTTGGATAAGAGTGATCATCCCATTCCTCTGGAGGGATCATCCCACAGGTTTTGGAGGGATCATCCCACTGATTTTTGGGGGATTGAATCTCTTGGATAAGAGTGATCATCCCATTCCTCTGGAGGGATCATCCCACAGTTTTGGAGGGATCATCCTATGGGATAAAGAGGGATCAACCCACTCATTTCTGGGGGATTGAACCTCCTGGAATTGAGTGGGATCACCCCACAGGATGGGAGGGATCACCCCACAGGATAAAAGGGATCACCCCACAGGACAGGAGGGATCACCCCAAAGGGTAAGGGGGATTATCCCATTCTTCTGGAGAGATCATCCCACAGTTTTGGGGGGATCATCCCACTGATTTTTGGGCAATTGAACCTCCTGGATATGACTGAGATCATCCCACATTTTTGGAGGTATCTGAGCCCCCCAGATCCAGGAATCATCCAGCATTAACGGGATCACCCCACAATTCCCAAAGCCTCCCAAACCCCACAACCCCCCCACCCCTCCTTGGGGACAACTCTCCGAGGTGCCGCCGCCGCGGGGACGCTCAGGGGACGCTGAGGTCCCTCTGGCACACCCAGGGGAAGCTGAAGTTGCAGTTGTGGTCGTTCCAGAGCCCCGCGCCCACCGGGTGGATCTGCACGCAGCGCTCGCCGCCCCAGCGGCCGTGGTCGGTGCTGTCCGGCTGGCCTGGAGCCCAGAAACTGCCCCGAAGGCGCCGATCAGCGGGGACATCCCGCGGGATTAGGGGATCCCAATCCCCTGGATTGGTGGGATTATCCCACTGGATTTAGGGGATCTGAGTCCCCTGGATTAGTGGATCATCCTACTGAATTAGTGGGATGATCCCATTGGATTTAAGGGCTCTGAGTCCCCTGGATTAGTGGATCATCCTACTGAGTTAGTGGGATGATCCCATTGGAGTTAAGGGATCTGAGTCCCCTGGATTAGGGGATCATCCTACTGAATTAGTGGGATGATCCCATTGGAGTTAAGGGATCTGAGTCCCCTGGATTAGGGGATCATCCTACTGAATTAGTGGGATGATCCCATTGGATTTAAGGGCTCTGAGTCCCCTGGATTAGTGGATTATCCTACTGAATTAGTGGCATGATCCCATTGGATTTAGGGGATCCGAGCCCACTGGATTTAGGGGATCTGAGTCCCCTGGATTAGTGGATTATCCTACTGAATTAGTGGCATGATCCCATTGGATTTAGGGGATCCGAGCCCACTGGATTTAGGGGATCTGAACCCCCTGGATTTGTAGGATCATCCCACAGGATTAATGGGATCATCCCACTAATTCCTGGGGCATTGAACATCCTGGATATGAGTGGGATCATCCCACTTGATTTAGGGGATCTGAGTCCCCTGGATTAGTGGGATCATCCCACTGGATTAACAGGATCCTCTCACTGATTTTTGGGGGACTGAACCTGCTCAGTGCTCGGGGACAGCCGTGTCCCCAAGTGTCCCCAGGTGTCCCCACCCCGCTCACCTGTGGTCGGGGGAATAGGGGGTCCCGTCCGACCAGCGCCAGGCGCCCCCCGGGCCCGTGGCCGCCAGCCCGATCCAGTAGGTGCCACCTCGGGCCTCCCGGGCCAGGTAGGCCTGGGGACACGGGGACAGGTCAGGGGACATGGGGACAGGTGAGGGGACGGGGACAGGGGAGGAGACAGGACATGGGAATGGGGGACAGGGAAAAGGGGGCAAGGGGAACAGGTGGGATGGGGGACATGGACGGGGGACACGGGGACATGGGAGGGGACAGGGGAACAGGGAGG
Organism: Pyrgilauda ruficollis; assembly: GCF_017590135.1. Lineage (NCBI taxonomy): Eukaryota > Metazoa > Chordata > Aves > Passeriformes > Passeridae > Pyrgilauda > Pyrgilauda ruficollis. The sequence goes on along the minus strand of NW_024517096.1, from coordinate 836,515 downwards.
ATGGGGCAGAAAAGGGAGACACGGGTGGGGGGACAGGTAAGACAGAGGAGGGGACACGGGACAGTGTGGCAAGGGACGAAGGGACAGGTGGGGGGGCACTGGAAGTGGGGGCAGGGAGGAGGGGTGGGAGACAAGGGTTGGGGACAAGCACGGGCAGGTAAAGGGGCACAGGACAGCGCTTGGGGACAGGGGCTGTGTGCAGGGGTTGGGGACAGAATAGGGTTTGGGGACAGAATTTGGGGACAGGCCAGGGTTTGGGGACAGGGGCTGTGTGCAGGATATGGGGACCGGACAGGGCCTGGGGACAGGGTTTGGGGACACGACAGGGGTTGGGGACAGGATGTGGGGACAGGACAGGGTTTGGGGACAGGACAGGGGTTGGTGACAGGATTTGGGGACAGGGGCTGTGTGCAGGATTTGGGGACAGGCCCCTACAGGTGCCCCGGCAGACGCTGCTCAGGTGGGAGGGGACAGAGCAGGACAGGACAGGAGTGGCGGTCCCCGGGGGTGTTCCCAGCCTCACCTGCTCCTCGGCGCTGGTGACAATGGCCAGGTGCGCGTGTGTCACCGCGCAGGCGGCCTCGGCCGCGGCCCAGGGCTGCCGCTGGCCCGAGAACAGGTAAATCTTGCCCCGGTGGTAGCGCCAGCCCAGAGCCAGCGCCTGCAGCCACTGCCCTGCGCGGGGACACGGCGACACACCTGTCACAGCCCCCTGTCACACCCCTGTCACCGCCCTTGTCACCTCCCCGAGCCGGGCACGCGGCGACATTGCTGTCACACTCCCCTGTCACACCCTCTGTCACCTCCCGGAACCCGGCACCCCACAGCCCTGCGCGGGGACACGGCCACACCAGTGTCACACCCCCCGTCACACCTCCCTGTCACCGCCCGTGTCGCCGCCTTTGTCACCTCGCCCCCGTCACCCACCGAGCTGGTCCTGCCGCCGCTGTGCCGCTGAAGGGGTGTCACCTGTGGGGACATGGGGACAGGGACAGCAGTTGGGTCTGGGGACAGCAGTTGAGGGCAAGACTTGGGGACAAGGTTTGGGGACAGGGACAAGGGCTGGGGACGCTCTGGGGACAGAGGACAGGGACTGCAGGTGGGGACAGGCTAGAGACAGGCACTGCGGGTTGGGGACACTTTGGGGACAGGAGCTGGGGACAGGGAACAGGATTTGGGGACAAGTCAGGGTTTGGGGACAGGACGGGACTTGGGGACAGGGGCTGTGTATGGCGTTTGGGGACAGCGGGTGCAGAACGGGGGCTTCAGGGAGGGTCTGGGGACAGGCTGGGGACAGTGCCAGCCCCGGGGGTCCCTCACCGTCGGGGTTGTGCCACAGGGGGTCGGTGGCCGCTGCCAGCTCCGCCCGCGCCGCCCGCAGCTCCCCCCGGCCCTGCACGTCTGGGGGGGACAGGGGCGTGACAGGACCCCCGACCCTGCCCGGGGTCCCTGCTAGGGGGTCCCTGTGCCCCTCAATCCCTGCCCGGGACCCCCCAACTCCTCCCGACCCCTGCCCGGAACCCCCGACCCAGAGACCCCCCCAGCCCGGCCTGGCCGTGCCCATTTTGGGGTGGGGACAGCGCCGGGAGGGGACCCGCGACCCCTGCCCGGGACCCCCCCCCCCCCCCCCCCCCCCCCCCCCGGGGCCCCCCGCCCCCCCCCCCGCTCCAGCCCCCTGCCCGGGGACCCCCGGCCACTCCCTGCCCGTGCCCGGACCACCCAGCCCTCTCCCCATTCCAGTCCCCATCCCAATCCCTCTCCAGACCCCAGCCCCAATCCCCGTCTCTCTCCCAGCCCCCTCCCCACTCCCAACCCCTCTCCCACCCTTTCCCTGCTCCCTCCCAAACCCCCAGCCCCTCTCCAGCCCCCTGCCCACTCCCACTCCCTTTCCCAGCTTTCTGCTCTTTCCCAGCCCCCTCCCCATCCCACTCCTGACTCCCAGCCCTTCTCCAACCCCTTCCCAGCCCCCAGCCCCTCTCCAGCTCCCTGCCCTTTCCCAGGCCCGTTCCCACCCCCTCCCCAGCTCCCTTCCCAGCCCCCTC
>NW_024517096.1:826347-834462 GCF_017590135.1 Pyrgilauda ruficollis | reverse complement strand
CCCAGCTTCTTCCAGCCCCACTCCCATCTCCTCCCAGCCCCTTCCCAGATCCCCCCAAATCACAGCCCCTTCCCAACCCCTCTTCCAGCCCCTTTCCAGCCTTTTTCCCTGTCCCTCCCCAACCGCTCTCCCACTTCCATCCCCTCCCAGCCCCTTTCCCGACCCCTCCCCATTCCCAGTCCCTTTCCCGATCCCTCCCCAGCCTCTTCCAGCCCCACTCCCATCTCCTCCCAACCCCCCCCCAGACCCTCCCCAAATCCCAGCCCCTTCCCAACCCCGCTCCCAGCCCCTTTCCCAGCCCCTCTCCCACCCTTCCCACGTGTCCCCCGCCCGTGGCTGTCCCCGCTGTCCCCACTCACAGAGGGCGGCCAGCGCCGCCAGCCCCGCCGCCAGCAGCAGCAGCGCGGCCGTGCCCAGCGCCCGGCGACACGCGCGACACCGCGGGGACATCGCCGGTGGCGGCGGCCCGGGGTCCCCGCGGGCCCGGGGGGGCGGGTACCGGATCTCCAGGGTCTCGTACAGGTCGGGGCTGTTGGCCATGGCCCTGGGGACACGCTGGGGGACAGGGACGGTGCCGGCCCCGCTTCCTGCTCCGTGCCCGCCGGGGAACAGGAACCCCGCTGGTGCCACCCGCCCGGCGTCACGCGTGTCCCCACGCCCCCAGGGGACAGCCAGCCCGCCCTGGGGACAGGCAGGGGATGAGGGGGCTGGACCCTGCGGCCAGCCCTGACTCTGTCCCTGTGTGTCCCTGAGCCTGTCCCCATCCGTGTCCCTGTCCCCAGTCCTGATTCTGTCACTGGACTGGTCCCTGTCCCTGACTCTGTCCCTGATCCTGTCCCCAAGCCTGTCCCCATCCTTGCTCCTGATCCTGTCCCTGTCTGATCCTGTCCCCCTCCTTGTCCCTGTCCCCATCCCCAATCCTGATGCTGTCACTTGTCTGGTCCCTGATCCTGTCCCTGTCCCTGACTCTCTTCCTGATGGTGTCCCCAATCCTGTCCCCATCTTTGTCCCTGTCCCCAGTCCTGATTCTGTCGCTGGACTGGTCCCTGTCCCTGATCCTGTCCCCATCCTTGTCCCTGTCTCTGTTTCTCTTCCTGATCCTGTCACTGGACTTGTCCCTGTGTCTGTCCCCATCCTTGTCCCCATCTCTGTCCCCAGTCCTGAACCTGCTGCTGAACTTGTCCCTATCTGATCCTGTCCCCATCCGTGTCCCTGTCTGATCCTGCCCCTGATCCTGATGCTGTCACTGGTCCCCAATCCTGTCCTCATCCTGTCCTTGTCCTTGACTCTGTCCCTGTCTGACCCTGTCCCCATCCGTGTCCCTGTCCTCAGTCCTGATTCTGTCACTGGACCAGTCCCTGTCCCTGTCTGTCCCTGATCCTGTCCCCATCCTTGTCCCTGATCCTGTCCTTGTCCTTGACTCTGTCCCTGTCTGACCCTGTCCCCATCCGTGTCCCTGTCTGATCCTGCCCCTGATCCTGTCCCTGACTCTGTTCCTGATGGTGTCCCCAATCCTGTCCCCATCCTTGTCCCCAATCCTGTCCTTGTCCCTGACTCTGTCCCCGTCTGACCCTGTCCCCATCCGTGTCCCTGTCCCCAGTCCCGATGCTGTCACTGGACCAGTCCCTGTCCCTGATTGTGTCCCCATCCTTGTCCCCAATCTTGTCCCCATCCTTGTCGCTGACTTTTTCTGTCCCTGGCCCTGTCCCCATCCTTGTCGCTGACTTTTTCTGACCCTGGCCCTGTCCGCATCCTTGTCCCTGTCCCTATTACTGAACTTGTCCCAGTCCCCGTGTCCCTAAATCCCTGTATCCCTAAATCCCTGTGTCCCCGTGTCCCTAAATCCCCGTGTCCCTAAATCCCTGTGTCCCTGTGTCCCTAAATCCCTGTCTCCCTAAATCCCTGTGTCCCTGTCCCTGTCTCCCTAAATCCCTGTGTCCCTGTCCCTGTGTCCCTAAATCCCTGTGTCCCTGTCCCCACAGTCCCACCCCAGCTCACTTCTCCCACCCTCAGACACGGAAATCCCAGAGAAACCCCGGAATCCCGGTGGGATCCAACTCCCCGATCCCAACCCCAGCCCGGGAGCGTCCCCGCGGCTTCTCCGGGAATCCCGGAATCCTTTGGGCTGGGAAGCGACCCCAAATCCCATCAGTCCCATTCCCAGGTGGCTCCAAACCCCAATGTCCAGCCTTGGACACTTCCAGGGATGGGCAATCCACAGGGAAAACCCAAATTCCCTGGAATTTTTGGGGCGCTGGCTTCATCCTGCTTCTCTCTTTTCCTCTTTGGGGTTCTCGCTCCTTAAGGGGGTTGGGAATCCCTGGAATGGGCTCCCCCAAGGGGATATTCATCCACGCTGGGAAAATTCACCCCAAAAATGGATCCAGTCACCCCAAAACTGGACAAATTCACCCTAAACTGGGAGCAGACACCCCAAAATGGGCACAGAAACCCCAAAACTGGGAAAATCCACCCCAAAAATTAGCCAGTCATCCCAAAACTGGACAAATTCACCCTAAACTGGGAGCAGACACCCCAAAATGGGCACAGAAGCCCTAAAACTGGGAAAATTCACCCCAAAAATGGATCCGGGCACCCCTAAACTGGACAAATTCGCCCTAAACTGGGAGCAGACACCCCAAACCGGGCACAGAAACCCCAAAACTGGACAAATTCACCCCAAATCTGGGTGAATTCAAACTGGACAAATTCACCCCAAACTGGGCAAATTCAATCCAAAATTGGATCCAGTCACCCCAAAACTGGGTTTGGTCACCCCAAAACTGGACAAATTCACCCCAAAACTGGGTCTGGTCGCCCCAAACTGGGGAAATGTAAACCAATACTGGGAAAATGCATCCCAAAACTGGGCAAATTCACCCCAAAAATGGATCCAGTCACCCCAAAGTGGGAAAATTCATCCCAAAATTGGGAAAATGCATCCCAAAACTGGGCAAATTCCCCCTAACTGGACAAATTCACCCCAAAATTGGCCAAATTTACCCCAAAGCGGGCGAATCCTCCCCAGCCCGGGGTATTTGGGGTCTGGGGTCCCTGTGGGAACACCCAGGCTTCCATTTGGGATCCGTCCCCTGCTGGGAATTCCCATTCCCCCCTGAGTCACCCCCCGTCCCCAACCCCCCTTGCGCAATTCCCATTTCCTTCCCCCTTCCCGCGGCCCCGGATATTTGGGAACGTCCGGCCTGAGTCACCCCCGGGTGTCACCGACACCCCCCGAGGTCCCCCTGGGGCTGAATCCATGGGGAATTCCATGGGGAAGGCGATATTCATCCACGCTGGGGAAAATCCACCCCAAAAATGAGCCAGTCATCCCAAAACTGGACAAATTCACCCTAAACTGGGAGCAGACACCCCAAAATGGGCACAGAAGCCCTAAAACTGGGAAAATTCACCCCAAAAATGGATCCGGGCACCCCTAAACTGGACAAATTCGCCCTAAACTGGGAGCAGACACCCCAAACCGGGCACAGAAACCCCAAAACTGGACAAATTCACCCTAAACTGGGAGCAGACACCCCAAAATGGGCACAGAAACCCCAAAACTGGGAAAATCCACCCCAAAAATTAGCCAGTCATCCCAAAACTGGACAAATTCACCCTAAACTGGGAGCAGACACCCCAAACCGGGCACAGAAACCCCAAAACTGGACAAATTCACCCCAAATCTGGGTGAATTCAAACTGGACAAATTCACCCCAAACTGGGCAAATTCAATCCAAAATTGGATCCAGTCACCCCAAAACTGGGTCCAGTCACCCCAAAACTGGACAAATTCACCCCAAAACTGGGTCTGGTCGCCCCAAACTGGGGAAATGTAAACCAATACTGGGAAAATGCATCCCAAAACTGGGCAAATTCACCCCAAAAATGGATCCAGTCACCCCAAAGTGGGAAAATTCATCCCAAAATTGGGAAAATGCATCCCAAAACTGGGCAAATTCCCCCTAACTGGACAAATTCACCCCAAAATTGGCCAAATTTACCCCAAAGCGGGCGAATCCTCCCCAGCCCGGGGTATTTGGGGTCTGGGGTCCCTGTGGGAACACCCAGGCTTCCATTTGGGATCCGTCCCCTGCTGGGAATTCCCATTCCCCCCTGAGTCACCCCCCGTCCCCAACCCCCCTTGCGCAATTCCCGTTTCCTTCCCCCTTCCCGCGGCCCTGGATATTGGGGAACGTCCGGCCTGAGTCACCCTCGGGTGTCACCGACACCCCCCGAGGTCCCCCTGGGGCTGAATCCATGGGGAATTCCATGGGGAATTCCACGGGGGAAGGGAAAAAAGTCCCGGAGTTCCTGCCCAGAATTGAGGGGTTTTGGGTTTTTTTAAAAATTTTTTTCCCAACCCAAACCGTTCTGGGATGACGGGGTTGATGGAAAACCTCATCCCAATGATCCTGGAATCTCCACGGGATCAGAATTTTCCCAGTTTGGGGTGAATTTTCCCAGTTTTGGGAGGAATTTGCCCAGTTTGGGGTGACTGGATCCATTTTTGGGGTGAATTTGTCCAGTTTGGGGTGACCAGCTCCGGTTTTTGGGTTTCCATGTCCAGTTCTTGGGTGTCTGCTCCCAATTTGGGGTGAATCTGTCCAGTTTTGGGGTGACTGGATACATTTTTGGGATGAATTTTCTCAGTTTTGGGGGAATTTTCCCAGTTTGGGATGACCAGTTCCAGTTTTTTGGTGACTGGATCCAGTTTTGGGCTGAATTTGCCCAGTTTGGGGTGAGAAGTTCCAGTTTTTGGGTTCCCATGTCCAATTCTTGGGTGTCTGCTCCCAGTTTGAGGTGAATTTGTCCAGTTTTGGGGTGCTCAGACCCATTTTGGGGTGACTGGACCAAGTTTTGGGGTGAATATTCCCAGTTTGGGGGAATCTCCCCAGTTTGAGATGACCAGATCCAGTTTGGGGCTAACTGTATCCATTTTTGGGGTGAATTTTCCCAGTTTGGGATTAATTTTCCCAGTTTTAGTATGACTTTTCCCAGTTTTGGGATGATTTTTCCCAGTTTTGGGAGGCTGGACCCAGATTGGGGTGTTTTTTCCCAGTTTTAGTGTGAATTTGTCCAGTTTTGGGGTGACCGGACCCAGTTTGGGGTGACTGTATCAATTTTTGGGGTGAATTCACCCAGTTCGGAGGAATTTTCCCAATTTGGGATGAATTCGCCCAGTTTTGGGGTGAATGTTCCCATTTTGGGATATCAGTGCCCAGTTTGGGGTTTTCTGTGCCCATTTCTGGGACACAGAACTTCTCCCAGTTTTGGGGTGTCTGTGCCCATTTTTGGGGTGTCTGTGCCCATTTTTTGGGGTTTCAATGTTCATTTTTGGGGTTTTAATGTTCATTTTGGGGGTGTCTGTGCCCATTTTTGGGGTTTCAATGTTAATTTTTGGAGGTGTCACTGCCCATTTTTGGGGTGTCAGCTCCCAGACTGGGGTGAATTTACCCAACTTGGGTTTTCTGTGCCCATTTCTGGGGTGACTTCTCCCAGTTTTGGGGTGTCAGTGCCCATTTTTGGGGGTTCCAATGTCCATTTTTGGGGTGTCACTGCCCATTTTTGGGGTTCCAACGCCCAGATTGGGGTGAATTTGCCCACTTTGGGGTTTTTGTCCCCATTTTGGGGTGGCCCCTGCCTTGCTCCTGCCCTCACCCAATGTGGCCGCGGGGCTCTGACGTCACACCGGGTGTGACCCTGACGTCACCATGTAGGCGTGACCCTGACGTCACCACACACACACAGGGCGCCCCCTACCGTGCCACCCGGCCAGTGCCGGGGTGTCCCCGCGATCGCCCGGAGGTGACAGCGGACAGGGGAGGGTGGCATTGTCCCCTCGCCCCTCGGGGTCACCTCTGCCACCCCCAGGGGGGTTTGGTGACTTTGGGGTGGCCCTGGGAATGTGGGGAATGAGCCCCCACCCCATTCCCGATGGGAATCCCGTGGGATAAAGCCGGTCCCCCCGTGTGACCTCAAATCCCTCCCCCAACGCCATCTGGGGTCCCCCGGTGTCCCCCTGGCCCCGCTGTCCCCATCAGGGACCATTTAGGGCGCAGATCCCTAAGGAGCCAATCCCGGGGATCCCGCCTGGAATGGGAATGGGGGCAGGGAGAGGGGACGGTCCTGGGGGATCGGGGTGGGATGGACAGATGGACACTGGGGTGGACAAATGGAGGGATGGATGTTCAGATGGACACAGGGATGTTGGGATGGACACATGGATGTTGGGATGGACAAATGGACACTGGGATGGACAGGGTCATGGATGGTTGGACACTGGAATAGGTGGATGGATGGACATGGCAGATGGACACTGGAATGCAGGGATGGATGGATGGACAATGGAATAGGTGGATGGATGGATGATGGATGGATGGATGGATGGATGGATGGACGGATGGACAAATGGATGATACAGATGGATGGGGGAGGGACAGGGTCATGGATGAATGAACGGACACTGGGACGGGTGGGGGCATGGACAGATGGACACCAGGATGGATGGATGGACATTGGGATGGACACTGGGATGGACAGGGTCATGGATGGTTGGACACTGGAATAGGTGGATGGATGGACATGGCAGATGGACACTGGAATGCATGGATGGATGGATGGATGGACAGATGGACAAATGGATGATACAGATGGATGGGGGAGGGACAGGGTCATGGATGAATGAACGGACACTGGGACGGGTGGGGGCATGGACAGATGGACACCAGGATGGACATTGGGATGGATGGATGGATAGATGGATGGATGGATGGATGATGGATGATGGATGGATGGATTGTAGGATGGACAGATGGACACTGGGATGGACAGGGGGACGGATGGATGGACAGATGGACATAAAGATGGGTGGGGGCATGGACAGATGGACACCAGGATGGATGGATGGACATTGGGATGGACAGAGGGACACAAGGATGGACACTGGGATGGATGGATGGATGGATGGATGGATGATTGATGGATGGATGATTGATGGATGGATGATGGATGGATGGACGGATGAAGGGATTGTAGAATGGACAGATGGACACTGGAATGGACAGGGGGACGGATGGATGGACAGATGGACATAAAGATGGGTGGGGGCATGGACAAAAGGACACTGGGCTATATGAATGCATACTGGGATGGACAAATGGATGCTGGGACGGACGGACAGATGGACGGACAGATGGTAAGATCAGTGCAGCTGCTGTTGGATGGACACCAGGATGGACGAGATCATGGACAGATGGACACTGGGATGGATGGGGATGTGCACAGATGGATGTTGAGATGGACACGGGGATGGACAGAGGGATGGACAGAGGGATGGACAGAGGGACACTGGGATGGACGGGGACAGGGATGGACAGAGGGACGCTGGGATGGACGAGGACACGGACACCCATGGGATCCCGGGACCTTTTTGGAGTCACCCTGGGGTGTCCCTGGGACACCCCGGGAGCAGTTTGGGGTCACCCCAAGGACACCTTGGGGTCACTTTGGGGCACCCCTTTGGGGCCTCTCCAGGGTGTCCCTGTGGCTCCAGTGGGGCTCCCTTGGGACGTGTCCAGAACCTCTTTGGGGTCACCCCGGGGTGTCCCTGGGGCTGCTTTGGGGTCACTCCGGGGCATCTCGGAGGACACTTTGGGGTCACTTTGTGCCACCCCTGGCTCCCATTTAGGGTCACCCTGGGGTGTCTCGGGGGACACCTTGGGGTCACTTTGTGCCACCCCTGGCACCCCTTTGGGGACACACTGGGGTCACTTTGTGCCACCCCTGGCACCCCTTTGGGGACACACTGGGGTCACTTTGTGCCACCCCTGGCACCCCTTTGGGGTCCCCCCAGGGTGTCTCGGGGGACACACTGGGGTCACTTCCCGCTACCCCCGGGCCCCATTTGGGATTTCTCCGGGGTCTCTCCCGGGGGTCTCTCCCGGGGGTCTCCCCTCGGGGTGCCCGGCGCCCCCCGCGCGGCGCGGGGAGGGACCGCTCCTCCCCGGAATGATGTCAGCCTGGCCGGCCGCGGCCCCCGCCTCCCCCGGCGGCTCCGGCCCTGCCTCCCCGGGGAGGCGGCGGCGGCGGCGGCGGTGCCGGGATGGCCCGGGC
>NW_024517096.1:783617-826209 GCF_017590135.1 Pyrgilauda ruficollis | reverse complement strand
CGGAGCCTCCCCCTCCCTCTCCCCCTCCCTCTCTCCCTCCCTCCCTCCGCAGATGCCGCTTCCCCGGCGGCCGGGACGGCGGCCCCCGGCACCTGCCCGGTGCTGAGCCCGGGGCTGGGGGGGGTCCGGGGGTCCCCCTGAGCCCCCGGTCATGTTCTCGGTGCAGGAGGCGCTGCCCCGGGGGGGGGTCCCCATGAAGGAGGAGCCGCTGAGCGCGGGGCTCCCCGCCGGCCGCTGGCTGCAGGGCACCGGCATCCTGGACGCCAGCACGGCGGCGCAGAGGTAAGGGGACAGCCTGGGGACAGCTCGGGGACAGCCTGGGGACAGCTTTGGGGCACTCTGGGGACAGCTTTGGGACAGATTTGGGGCACTCTGGGGACAGCCCGGTGGCTCCGGGGGCTGCGGGATGGATGCAACCCGAGCTCCGCGGGCATCCCGAGGTCGGTGGGCATCGCGGGTTCCACGGGAATTCCAGGGGCTGGAGGTGTGCCAGGGGCTGTGGGCATTCCAGGGGCAGTGAGCATTCCAGGGGCAGTGGGCATCCCGGTTTTCGTGGGTATCCCGGGGGTTCTGGGCATTCCAGAGGCTCTGGACATCCTGGGCTCCTCGGGTATCCCAGCTTCCGTGGGTATCCCAGGGCTGTGGATGTGCCAGGCTCCGTGGGCATCCCAGATTCCAGGGGCATCCCAGGCTTTGCCGATATCCCAAATTCCAGGGGCATCTCGGGCTCTGCTGCCCTTCTGGGCACTGCGGGCATTCCATGGGCTGTGGGCATCCTGGGTTCTGGGAGTGTCCTGGGATCCATGGGAATTCTGGGTCCTCTGGGCATCCTGGGCATCAACTGTGGGCATTCCAGGGTATTCCAGGTCCTCTGGGCATCCTGGGCATCAGCTGTGGGCATTCCAGGATATTCCATGCCCCGTGGGCATCCTGGGCACTGTGGGCATTCCTGGTTCCATGGGCATTCCGGTGTCCTGGGTCCCACGGGCATCCCAAGGCGTGCCCCCCATTTTCCCTGGCATTCCTTGGGCCTCTGGATCCCCTATCCCGGTGCCCTGGGCATCCCGGGATCCCTGTGGGTTTCAGCTGCCAGGGGTTTGTGCCAACGGGAATGGGATCTGTGCCCATCCCTGCCTTTTCCAGGGGGCTCAAATCCCATTCCCTGCCCTTTGGGGGACCTCAAATTCCATTCCCTGCCTTACTGGAGGGCTCAAATCCCATTCCTGCCTTTTCCAGGGGGTTTAAATCCCATTCCTGCCTTTTCCAGGGGGTTTAAATCCCATTCCTGCCTTTTCCAGGACTCAAATCCCATTCCCTGCCCTTTTGTGGGGGCTCAAATCCCATTCCCTGCTTTTTCTGGGGTTCTCAAATCCCGTTCCTTGCCGTTTTGGGGGGCTTAAATCCCATTCCCTGCCCTCCTGGGAATTCAAATCCCATTCCCTGCCCTCCCTCAGTGTCCCCTCTCCCCTGTCCCTCTCTCCTGCCTGTGCCCAGAGGGGTCAGTGCCACCCCTGTCCCCTGTCCTGCTGTCCCCTCTGCCGGGTTTGGGGTGTCCCTAAGGGGTCATGGTGTCTCCCTGGGGTCTCCCCGAAACTTTGGGATGCTGGAAAACCTCAGGGAACTCCCCCACACCCTGAAGGGACCCCACCGCGGTGACAGCCACCCCCGGGGGTGACAATGTGACACAGCTGAGGGACAGCAGTGCCAGGCTGGGGTCCCAGGGAGGAGCTGGCCTTGTCCCTGTGTCCCCAAAAACTCCCCGGGACCCCTGCAAGGGGACAGAGGGACACACCCGGGGCTGGCAGAGGTGACAAGGATGTGTCACCGACAGTTTGGGGTGTCCCCTCCCGCCCTCCCTGTGCCACCCTGCTGGCAGTGCCACGCGTGGGGACACCTGGCTGGGGGAGGGGGCCGTGTTACCCCACGAACACCAGCGTCCCCCTCGCGTGTCCCCACGGCCACCGCAGTGTCCCCAAGGGGCTGGCACTGAGTCCCTGCTCTGTGGGGTGGCACCGGGACCCTCCAAACCTCCCGTCCCGCGGTGTCCCCAAAGGCTTGGCACCGAGCTCCGGGGTCCCCCTGCCGGTCCGGGGTGTCCCCGCGGTGTCCCCGCGGTGGGGTGGGGTCCCCACGCCCCCCGACCCCCCGGAGCCGCCTCAGGGCCGTGCCCGGGGCCGCCGCCGCTTTCCTGGAAGCGCCGGGGCCGCGGCTGCTTGGAAATGCTTGATTGCCTTTAATAATTAATTAACGCGGCGGGCGGGGCTGGCAGCGCGGGGGGGACACGGCGGGGGACAGCGGCGACAGCCAGAGCCACCCCCCGCGTGTCACCGAGGCCATTTGGGGGGCGCGGAGGGGAATTTTTGGGGTTGGAGGGAGCGGCGGGCGCTCCTGTCCCGTTGTAGGGGGGGACAGTGAGGGGACAGAGGTGTCCCCGCGGGGGTGGGACCCTGAGAGCAAAGCCACCAGCGCGGGGAGGGGACAAGGGACACTCCGCGGTGTCCACGGCAGCTGTGGGGACATGATGTGACCCGTTTGTGGTGGCCGCGCGCAGGTATTGTCACCTCGCCAGGTGTGGCCCCACGGGTGTCCCTGGGGACAATTTGGAACCCCGCGGGTGTCCCCGGGGACAATTTGGGACCCCGCGAGTGACCCTGGGGACAGTTTGGGACCCCGGGGAGCAGCTGAGGGAGCTTGTCCTCGGAGAAATGTCCCCAGAGTGTCGCCAAGGTCCCCAGGGGCTGGGTTCACGTGTGGCCCCGGCTCTGGCGGGGGTGACACCGAGGGGACAGGGGCCACCAGCGGGGTGGCGACACGGTGACAGTGACGGGGACTGTGCTGGAGCCATCGTCCCTGAAGTGGCTGTGCTGTCGCCGTCCTGTCACCGCGGGTGTCGGGGCAGGGACAGCAGCGGGTGACAGCGGCGGGCCCAGAGGTGGCGCTGAGGGATGGCAGCGCGGGTGGCTTGGGCGGGGAGGGCTCAGGGATGTCCTCCCTGTCCCCTTCTGTCCCCTCGTGTCCCCGATGCCAGGGGCAGGATGTCCCCATGTGTGTCCCCTACCCTGGACAGGGAGGGGGTGCTGGGTGTCCCCCTCGTGGGGTGCTGGGGACAGGCTGGTGGCCCTGGGGACAGGCTGGGGGCCCTGGGGACAGGATGCTGTAGATTTTGGGGGTCCCAGGCCAGGGTGCTGGGGGTCCTAAGGACTGGATTTTGGGATTTTGGGATTCTGGGAGGGGCGCTGGGGTGTCCCGGTGCTGAGTTTTTGGGTGTCCCAATATTGGGGTGCTGGGGGTCCCCGGGATGGGGCGCTGGCGTCCCGTGGAGGAGGTTTTGGGGGGTCCCCGGGAGGGGGTGCTGCTGTTCTGGTGTCACATGGAGAAGATTTTGGGGGTCCCGGTGCTGAATTCCGGGTGTCCTGGTAATGGGGTGCTGGAGGCTCCTCGTTTTGGGGGTACCCAAAATTGGGGTTCTTGGGGATGAGAATCCTGGTAATGGGGTGCTGGGCGTGCTGGTGTCCCGTGGAGGAGGTTTTGGGGTTCCTGGTGATGGGGGTCCCCTGGATGGGGAGCTGGGGGTGCCGGTACTGGGGGTACCCAGGATTGGGGTTCTCGAGGATGGGGATCCCCAGGATGGGGATTTGGGGGTGCTGGTGACCCATGGAGGAGGTTTTGGGGTTCCTGGTAATGGGAGTCTCCAGAATTTGGGTTCTCAGAGGTGGGGGTCCTGGGGATGGGGTGCTGGGGGTCCCGGGATGGGGTGCTGGGGGCCCCAGTGCTGGGGGTCCCCAGGATTGGGAGCTGGAGGTCACATGGAGGAGGTTTTGGGGTTCCTGGTAATGGGGTGCTGCGGGTCCCCATGCCAGAGTGTTGGGGGTTCCCAATGTTGGGGGTGCCAAGGATTGGGGTTCTCGAGGATGGGGATCACCCGGAACAGGGAGCTGGGGGTCCCAGTACTGGGGGTCCCCAGCATTGGGGTGCTGGGGGTTCCAGTGCTGGGGGTCCCCAGGATGGGGTGCTGGGGATCCCCAGGTCTCGGGTTCCTGGAGATGGGGTGCTGGGGGTCCCCGAGATGAGGCACTGAGGGTCCCAGTCCTGGGGGGTCCCCCGGATGGGGTATTGGGGGTTCCGGTGCTGGGGGTTCCCAGGATTTGGGTTCTTAAGGATGGGGATCCTGAGGAGGGGGTGCTGGGGGTCCCCGGGATGGGACACTGAGGGTCCCCGTCCGGGGGGTCTGCCAGACGGGGTTTGGGGGGTTCCTGGTGCTGCGGTTCCCCAGGATTTGTTTTTTTCGGGGATGAGGATCCCCAGGATTGGGGTTCCCCTTGCTGGGGGTCCCCAGGATTTGGGTTCCCCTTGCTGGGGGTCCCCAGGATTTGGGTTCCCGGTGCTGGGGGTCCCCAGGATTTGGGTTCTCGTGGATGAGGATCCCCAGGACTGGGGTTCCCCTTGCTGGGGATCCCCAGGATTTGGGTTCTCTGGGATGAGGATCCCGAGGACTGGGGTTCACGGGGTTTGGGGTTCACGGGGTTTGGGGTTCTCGGAGTTTGGGGTTCTCAGAGTTGGGGGTTCCCGGGGTTTGGGGTTCCCGGGGTTTGGGGTTCTCAGAGTTTGGGGTTCCCGGGGTTTGGGATTCTCGGGGTTTGGGGTTCCCGGGGTTTGGGGTTCCCGCTGCGGGGGTCCCCGCGCCGCGGTGCCAGGGCGCTGGCGCTGTCCCGGCTGTCCCCACACCGTGGCCTGTCGCAGCGGGGTGTCGCTGGCCCGCGCTCACTTCGAGAAGCAGCCGCCGGCCAACCTGCGCAAGTCCAACTTCTTCCACTTCGTGCTGGCCATGTACGACCGCCAGGGCCAGCCCGTGGAGGTGGAGCGCACCTGCTTCATCGACTTCGTGGAGAAGGAGCGGGTGAGAAACCCCCCAAAAAAACCCCACAAAATCACCCCCCAAAAATCCCTGAAACCACCCCAAAACCCGCGCTCGCAGCGCGTCGGGGCAGCCGCGGTTGAGGCTGGAGCGCGACCCCAAATCGTGGCACGAGTGACCCCAACGCGGGGTGGGGGTGACCGGGAGGGGACAGCGAGTGACCGGCTGACCCCTCGCCATGAATTTTGTCCCCCCCGAACCCCTCCAGGAGCAGAACGGGGAGAAAACCAACAACGGGATCCACTACCGGCTGCAGCTGCTCTACAGCAACGGTGCGGGGGTTTGGGGGGTTCTGGGTGGGGTTTGGGGTGTCCCCAAGGGGAGGTGACAAGCGGGGTGACCCCCCCCGGTGTCCCCGCAGGGCTGCGCACCGAGCAGGATTTGTACGTCCGCCTCATTGACTCCATGTCCAAGCAGGTACCGAGACCCCAAATCCCCCCAAAAATCCCCCAAATCCCCGCGACCCCACCCGCGGGGAACAGCTGGATGTCGCTGCGGCCACATCTGGCCGGGGGCGGGGAGGTGGCGCAGGTGACAGGGCCCGGGAGCGCCTCCCTGGTGCCACCCCGGTGTCGCGGCTGTCCCCTCGGTGTCCCCTCCAGGCCATCATTTACGAGGGGCAGGACAAGAACCCCGAGATGTGCCGGGTGCTGCTGACGCACGAGATCATGTGCAGGTGGGTGGGGACAGCCGGGGGTGACAGGGGTGTCCCCAAGGTCCCTTCGACCCCGTGTTAATTAACGAGCCGAACCAGCGCCGCTAATTAACCCCGCGACAGGGGACAGGCCACCCCCGGCGTCCCCTCGGGGACCCCGCTCGTGGTTGGGGACTGCGGGTGGCCCTGCTGTGTCCCTTGGGGGTGACACGGAGCCCCGGCGTGGGTCCCCAGCCCCTTCAGAGCCCCCCCCCCGGGTGACAGGGTCGGGTCCCCAGCCCCTTCAGAGGCACCCGGAGGTGACACGGAGCACCGAGGGGTGACACGGATGGGCCCCCAGCCCCTTCAGAGCCACCCGAGGGTGACATGGAGTCCCCGGGACCCCCAAATCTGTGTCACTGCCGTGTCCCCCCTGCCGTGTCCCTTCCCTGCTGTCCCCTCTGTCCCCACCCCTGAGTGACAGGGCGGGCCGGGGGTGGGACACGGGGACCTGGCGCGTCCCCCGCTGTGTTTGGGGGTCCCTCAGGCCTCGCCGTCCCCGGATGTCACCTGCTGTCCCCTGATGTCACCTGCTGTCCCCGTGTCCAGCCGCTGCTGTGACAAGAAGAGCTGCGGGAACCGCAACGAGACCCCCTCGGACCCAGAGGCACCCGGAGGTGACACGGAGCACCGAGGGGTGACACGGATGGGCCCCCAGCCCCTTCAGAGCCACCCGAGGGTGACATGGAGTCCCCGGGACCCCCAAATCTGTGTCACTGGAAAAGTGACACCCCCGAGTGTCCCGCCTGCCGTGTCCCCTCCCTGCTGTCCCCTCTGTCCCCACCCCTGAGTGACAGGGCGGGCCGGGGGTGGGACACGGGGACCTGGCGCGTCCCCCGCTGTGTTTGGGGGTCCCTCAGGCCTCGCCGTCCCCGGATGTCACCTGCTGTCCCCTGAT
The DNA here is from genome assembly GCF_017590135.1 of Pyrgilauda ruficollis. NCBI lineage: Eukaryota > Metazoa > Chordata > Aves > Passeriformes > Passeridae > Pyrgilauda > Pyrgilauda ruficollis. The sequence continues at coordinate 819,702 of NW_024517096.1, read as the reverse complement.
GTCACCTGCTGTCCCCGTGTCCAGCCGCTGCTGTGACAAGAAGAGCTGCGGGAACCGCAACGAGACCCCCTCGGACCCCGTCATCATCGACAGGTGCTGGTGACACTGGGGACATCGGGGGACACTGGGGGATTCGGGGGACCTCATGGTGACCTGGAGGGGGTGGCAGCCACCGCGGCTGTCCCCAAGCTTGGGGACGTGCTGCTGCCGAGCCAAGGGACAGCAGAGGGCACTCCGGGTGTCCTCAGGGGGTGACAGCAGTGACAGATGTCACATCAATAATGGAGGTGACACCGGCGCGCTGGGGACATCTCAGGGTGGCCGCGTCCCCGTCCCTGAGGTCTCTCTGTCCCTGTCCCCACCAGGGTCCTCCTGCCTGTCCCGATGTCACCTCCCTGGTGTCCCCAAGCCAAGCCCGGGGTTGTCACTTGTTGTCCCCTTGTCACTGCCACTGTCCCGTGTCCCCTGTCCCGCAGGTGTCCTGGGGCTGTCCCCACGATGGCGCTTTTGGGGTCACAGCACCCCCCTGGGGTTGGTGTCCCCTTGGGAGGTGACACCCCAATGGCTGGTGGCACTGTCCCAAATGTCCCAAGTGTCCCTGCATGCCCCCCTCAGCCTCAGGCCTTTTGGGGGGTCCCCCAGTGCCAGGCGTGTCCCCAACCCGCCCCAGGGCTTTTGGGGTGTCCCCTGTCCCCATCCCCATCACTTTTGGGGGTCACTGACTTCCAGGATTGTCCCCAACTTGTCCCCTCAACCCCAGGACTTTTGGGGTGTCCCCAGTCCCCTCTCCCTTTTCCCAAGACTTTTGGGGGTCACGCAGTTCCAGGAGTGTCCCCAAACCCCCGTCCCCACTCCTGTCACTTTTGGGGAATCACCATTGCCAGGAGTGTCCCCAACCCGCCCCAGGGCTTTTGGGATGTCCCCTGTCCCCATCCCCATCACTTTTGGGGGTCACTGACTTCCAGGATTGTCCCCAACTTGTCCCCTCAACCCCAGGACTTTTGGGGTGTCCCCAGCCCCCTGTTCCCACTCCCAGAACTTTTGGGGGACATGCAGGGTCAGGAGCGTCCCAAACCTGTCCTACCCCAGCCCCAGGACTTTTGGGGTGTCCCCAGTCCCCTCTCCCCACTCCCAGGGTTTTTATTTTTTTGGGGAGGGGTCACTCAGGATCTTTGGGGGGTCAGCCAGCGCCAGGCGTGTCCCCAACCTGCCCCCTCCGTCCCCAGCACTTTTGGGGTGTCCCCAACCTGCTCCAGGACTTTCGGGGTGCCCCCAACCCCTCTCTCCATCCCTTTTTCGAGGTCATGCAGTTCCAGCATGTCCCCAACCTGTCCCCCCCATCCCCAGAACTTTCGGCGTGTCCCCTGTCCCCATTCACAACACTTTCGGGGTGTCCCCAGCCCGCCCCAGGGCTTTTGGGGTGTCTCCACAGCACTTTTAGGGCGTCCCCTGTCCCCATTCACAACACTTTCGGGGTGTCCCCAACCCGCCCCAGGGCTTTTGGGGTGTCCCCTGTCCCCATCCCCATCACTTTTGGGGAGGTCACCCACTTGCAGGAGTGTCCCCAACCTGCCACAGGACTTTTGGGGTGTCCCCTGTCCCCATCACTTTTGGAATGTCCGTTGTCCCAATCCTCGTCACTTTCGAGGTGTCCCCTGTCCCTGTCCCCATCCCTTTCGGGGTGTCCCCAGTCCCCTGTCCCTATCCCCGTCACTTTCGGGGTGTCCCCTGTCCCCATCTCTTTCGGGGTGTCCCCAGTCCCCTGTCCCCATCCTCATCACTTTCGGGGTGTCCCCAATCCCCTGTCCCCGTCACTTTCGGGGTGTCCCCAGTCTCCTGTCCCCATCCTCATCTCTTTCGGGGTGTCCCCTGTCCCCATCCCCGTCACTCTCGGGGTGTCCCCTGTCCCCATCCCTTTCGGGGTGTCCCCTGTCCCCATCCCCGTCACTCTCGGGGTGTCCCCTGTCCCCGTCCCTCCCGGGGGTCACGCAGGGCCAGCCGTGTCCCCAGCCCTCCCGCGGAGCCCCCCCTGTCCCCCGTGTCCCCGTGTCCCCCCCCGGGCCAGCCCCGCTGGTTTGAGAGCGCGCTAAGTGCCCCTCTCGCGGCGTTAATCAAATTACCCGGCAGCGAAAATTGACGCTTCTCATTAATTAGCCACGATTATGCTAATTGCGCATTCAAATTTATGCGCCGCGAGCAGAAGGTGCTCGGCAGCGGCGCCGGGCATTTGCATATTCAATGGTAATTAGCGATGCTAATTAATGCGCCGGCCCCGTATTTTTAACTCGCGGGGGTTCAGCCCCAGCCCCCCTGCCTGGGGCTGGGATTTGGGGGATTTCGGGGGGATTTTGTGGGTTTTTTTCGGGGGGGTTTGGGGTTCTCCCCCGGCCGCGCTGGGCCGGGGATGGCGGGGCTGTTTTCGGGGCGTTTTTGGGGCGTTTTCCCGGTTTTTTTTGAGGCGTTTTGCAGCTCCTTCCTTGCCCTGATTACCACCCGCGGGGCGGGAATGGGATTATGGGAATGTGGGGAAAGGGGGGACCCCTCCCCTTTTCCTGTGCTGTCCCATAAGGTGGGACCCCCTTTTTGTGGGGTCGGAACCCCCTCAGTGTGAGATCCCTTTTTGTGGGGTCCCCCTTTTTTGGGATCCCATTTTTCCATGGGGAGCCCCTTGCTGTGGGACCCCCATTCCATGGGATTTGCTTTTTGTGGGATCCCCTTTCCATGGGATCCCCTCATCCATGGGAACCCTTTTTTTTATGGGATCCCCTTTCCCTGGGATCCCCACACCGTGGGACCTCCTTTCCCAGAATCCCCTTTTTTGTGGGATCCCCTTTTTGTGGGATCCCCTTTCCCTGGGACCCCCTTTACATGGGATCCTCCCCTCCATGGCAGCTCCTTTTTATGGGATGCCCTCCCCATGAGATCCCTTTTTGTGGGATCCCTTCATCCATGGGATCCCCTGATTTGTGGGATTCCCTTTTCCCTGGGATCCCCTCATCCATGGGACCCCTTTTTTGTCGGATCCCCATTCCCTGGGACCCCCCTTTCCATGTAATCCCTATTTTGTGGGATCCCTGAGATCCTTTTCCCCCCGTGACCCTTTTTTTTGTGGGATCCCCTCTCCCTGAGACCCCTTTTCCATGGGATCCCCTTTTTCTGGGACCTCCTTTTGTGGGATCACCCTTTTTATGGGATCCCCTTTCCATGTAACCCCTTTTGTGTGGGATCCCCATTCCCTGGGACCCCCTTTTTTGTGGGATCTCCTTTCCATGTAACCCCTTTTGTGTGGGATCCCCATTCCCTGGGATCCTCCTCCGTGTCCCCCCTGCCTGATCCGGGGGTGACCCCACTTGGGGTCCCCCAGATGTCCCCAAACTCCCTGTGACCCCGGGGATGGGCCAATGTTCCCAGGGGTGCTGGTGTCACCCCAGCAGGATGGGGATACTGGGATGGGGACAAGAAGGGACACTGGGATGGGGATGGGGACATTGGGATGGGAACAGAGCAGGACAAGGATGGAGACAGTGGGATGGGGATAAGAAGGGACACTGGGATGGGGACAGAATGGGACATCGGGATGGGGATAAGAAGGGATACTGGGATGGGGATGGAGACACTGGGATGGGGGCAGAGTAGCACAGGGATGGTGACAGGGTGGGACACTGGGATGGGGACAGTGGAATGGGGACAGAATGGAGACACCAGGATGGGGATGGGGACACTGGGATGGGGACAATGGGATGGGGAAAGAGCAGGACAGGGATTGGGACAAGAAGGGACAGTGGGATGGGGACAGAGCGGAACAGGGATGGGGACAGGATGGGGACATCAGAATGGGGATGGAGACAATGATGGGGTGGTGACAAGAAGGGACAGCAGAACTGGAACAGAATGGGACATTGGGATGGGGACAGGATGGGGACATCAGGACTGGGGATACGATGGGGACAGAATGGGGACACCAAGATGCGGATGGGGACACTGGGATGGGGACAATAATGGGGTGGTGACAAGAAGGGACGGCAAAACGGGGACAGGACTGGAACACCAGGATGGGGACAGGATGGGGACACCAGGATGGGGACAGGATGGGGACACCAGGATGGTGATGGAAACACTGGGATGGGGACAATGGTGACAAGAAAGGACATTGGGATGGCGGCAGAATAGGACATTGGGATGGAGACAACAGATGGGGACACTGGGATTTGGGGACACCATGGGGACATGTTTGTCCCCTCTTTTTTCCCCCCCCATTCCAGGTTTTTCCTCAAGTTTTTCCTCAAGTGCAACCAGAACTGCCTGAAAAACGCTGGGAACCCGCGGGACATGCGGCGCTTCCAGGTGACACTTGGGGACATCACCGAGAGGGTGGAGGGGACACCAAAAAGGGGTGCAGGTGACCCCAGAAAGATTCCCGAAAGGGGTCGAGGATAACTGGGGACTCGATTCCCCCCGACCCCTTTGAAAAATCCCGAATTTCCCACCACCCTAAAAAAATCTACCGCCACCCTATAAGAAACCCCAAATTTTGACCCCAAAAAGGGGTTCAGGTGACCCCAAAAAGATTCCCCAAAGGGGTCGAGGGGAACTGGGGGCTTGATTCCCCCTGTTCGGGGTGAATTGAGTCTCCAGTTCCTCTCGATCCCTTTGAAAATCCCCAATTTCCTGCCACCCTCTAAAAGGTGACACTTCCAGGTGGCACCTGGGGACATCATGGAGGGGATCCCAAAAAGGGGTTCAGGCAATCCCAAAAGGATTTCCTAAAGGGCTTGAGGGGAGTTGAGTCCCCAGTTTGCCTCAACCCCCTTGAAAAGTCCCAAATTTCCCACCATCCTAAAAAATCTACCGCCACTCTATAAGAAACCCCAAATTTTGACCCCAAAAAGGGGTTCAGGTGACCCCAAAAAGATTTCCCAAAGGTGTCGAGGGGAATTCAGTCCGAGTTCCTCTTGACCACTTTGAAAATCCCAAATTTCCCGCCACCCTAAAAAACCTACCGCCACCCTATAAAAGGTGACACTTTGAGGTGACACTTGGGGACATCACAGATGGGGTGGAGGACACCCCAAAGAGGGGTTCGGGTGACCCCAAAAAGATTTCCCAAAAGGGTTGAGGGAAATCGAGTCCCTAATTCCCATTGACCCCTTGGAAAAATCCGAAATTTCCCGCCACCCTAAAAAAATCTACCGCCACCCTGAACAAAACCCCAAATTTCGACCCCTAAAATGGGGGGTGAAGTGCAGGCGACCCCAAAAAGGTTCCCCAAAGGGGTCGAGGGGAATTGGGGACTCGATTCCCCCCGTTCGGGGGGAATCGAGTCCCCAATTCCCCTCGCCCCCTTTAAAAAATCCCAAATTTCCCGCCACCCTAAAAAATCCACCGCCGCCCTATAAAAAACCCCAAATCCGGCCTGAAAACCCCAAAATCTCCGCCCCCCCCCTCAGCCCCCCCGGTCGCAGGGATCTGGGGGAATTTGGGGGGCTGGGGGTGGCCTAAAAGAGGTTTGGGGTCCCATGGAGGGGCTGAGGGGGAAGAGATGGGGGAATTTGGGGGGTTGGGGGTGGCTCTAATGTCTTTGGGGTCCCCTGGGGGGAATTTGGGGGACTGGGGGTGGCCCTGAAAGGGGTTTGGGGTCCTCTGGGTGGAATTTGGGGGACTGGGGGTGACCCTAAAAGGGCCGCAGGAGGTCCCTGAGGTGGTGGCCCTAAAAGGAGTTTGGGGTCCCCTTGAGGAGCTGGGGTGGGGTCGGGGGTGACCCTAAAAGGGGTTTGGGGTCCCCTGGGGGTCCCCTGAGTGTCCTGGGGGAAGGAGCTCGGCAGGCTGGGGGTCCCCTGGCGGGGCTGGTGACCCCAGGCTGTGGGGGCCACCCTCGGGCCACTGCTGTGACACCGTGGGGACAGCACTGCTGGCACCTCCTGTGTGTGACAGGGATGGGGACATTGTGGGGACAACACAGCTGCCCCCCTGTGGTGTGACAGGGATGGGGACACCATGGGGACACCACATTCAGTGTCCACACGCTGTGCCATGGCCATGGCAGGGGAGGGGACATCATGGGGACAGCACAGGGACACCACACACAGCGTCCCTGTGGTATGACAAGGATGGGGACACCGTGGGGACACCACACACAGTGTCCCTGTGCTGTGACAGGGATGGGGACACCACACACGGCGTCCCTGTGCTGTGACAGGCATGGGGACACCGTGGGGACACCACGCACGGCGTCCCTGTGCTGTGACAGGGATGGGGACACCGTGGGGACACCACGCACGGCGTCCCTGTGCTGTGACAGGGATGGGGACACCGTGGGGACACCACGCACGGTGTCCCTGCGCTGTGACAGGGCTGTGACAGGGGAGGGGACACCCCTGGGACACTACAGGGACGCCACACCCAGTGCCCCTGCGGTGTGCCAGGCCAGGGGACACGGCGGGGTGACCGTGTCCCTTGTCCCCGCAGGTGGTGGTGTCCACCACGGTGCACGTGGACGGCCACGTCCTGGCTGTGTCCGACAACATGTTTGTCCACAACAACTCCAAGCACGGCCGGCGCGCCCGGCGCCTCGACCCCTCCGAAGGTCAGGGGACACCTGGGGACATTGTGGGGACATGTGTTGGGACCCTGCCAGCGTGGCCTGGCAGCCCCCTGGTGATCTCTGCTGTCCCCACCCTGCTGTCCCCACCCTGCTGTCCCCAGTGTTTGTGCTCGTTCATGGCTGGGTGTCCATGGGTGCCTCCCCACCTGTGTCACCATGGCCACCTGGGGACACCTGGGCACATCCTGGGGACATGTGTTGGGACCCTGCCAGCCTGGCCTGGCACCTCCCAGGTGATCCCTGTGTCCCCACCCTGCTGTCCCCAATGTTGGGTGGGCCATCCATGGGTGTCTGTCCCCATCTGTGTCACTGTGGCCACCTTGGGGACATTTTGGGGACATGCCTTGGGACCGTGCCAGTGTGGCCTGGCACCCCCCAGGGCGATTCCTGTGTCCCCACCCTGCTGTCCCCACCCTGCTGTCCCCGATGTCTCTGCCCATCCATGGTTGGGTGTCCATGGGTGCCTCCCCACCTGTGTCACTGTGGCCACCTGGGGACATCTTGGGGACATGCACTGGGACCCCGCCAGTGTGGCCTGGCATCCCTGGGGCGGTCCCTGTGTCCCCACCCTGCTGTCCCCAATGTTGGGTGGGCCATCCATGGGTGTCTGTCCCCATCCATGTCACCATGGCCACCTTGGGGACACCTTGGGGACAAGTTTTGGGAGCCCCCAGCCTGGCCTGGCACCCCCACGGTGATCCCTGTGTCCCCACCCTGCTGTCCCCACCCTGCTGTCCCCAAATGTCCGTGCCCATCCAGTTTGGGTGTCCGTGGGTGCCTCTGTTTGTCCCCACCCGTGTCACCGTGGTCACGTGTGTGTGTCCCCAGCCACATCCGTGTGGCCACCCGTGATTATCCCCATCTGTGTCTGTCCCCCGTCATGTCCCTGTGGCCACGTATGTGTCCCCAGCCATGTCCATGTCCCTGTGTCCCCATGTCTGTCCCAATTCGTGTCCCCATGTCCCTGTGGCCACCTGTGTCTGTCCCAGTCCATGTCCCTGTCTGTCCCAGCCCGTGCCCTCATGTCCCCATCAATGTCCATGTCCCCACACCTGTCCCCGTGTCCCCATGCCTGTCCCCACATCTGTCACAATCCACGCTCATGTCCCCATCCGTATTTGTGTCCCCATGGCGGTCCCCGTGTCCCTACATCTGTCCCACTCCATGTCCCCATGCCTGTCCCAGTCCATGTCCCCATGCCTGTCCCCTCTTCCCTGCCCCCACCCCACTGTCCCTGTCCCTGTGTCCCCATGCCTGTCCCCATGTCTGTCCCACTCCATGTCCATGTCCCTATGGCTGTCCCCATGTCCCCATGCCTGTCCCCTCTTCCTTGCCCCCACCCCACCACCCCAAAGCCCCCCCATCCCTCTGTCCCCGCCATTGCTGTCCCTGCCCTTGCTGTCCCTGTCCCCTCCCCACGGCTGTCGCTGTCCCCTCCAGCAGCCACCCCCTGCATCAAGGCCATCAGCCCCAGCGAGGGCTGGACCACGGGCGGTGCCACCGTCATCGTCATCGGGGACAACTTCTTCGATGGCCTCCAGGTGCTCTTCGGCACCGTGCTGGTGTGGAGCGAGGTACGGGCAGGCCGGGGGTGGCGCGGGGACACCTCGGGGACACCGCGGGCCGGGCTGAGGCCGTGTCCCCCCCGCAGCTCATCACCCCCCACGCCATCCGCGTGCAGACCCCCCCCCGCCACATCCCGGGGGTCGTGGAGGTGACATTGTCCTACAAGGCCAAGCACTTCTGCAAGGGCGCGCCGGGACGCTTCGTCTACACCGGTGAGGGACGGGGACAACTGGGGACAGCGGGGTTGGGGTGGGGACACCTGGGATTGAGATGGGGACACCTAGGAATGGGATAGAGTCCACTGGGATTGGGATAGAGACACCTGGGACTGGGATGGGGACATTGGGATTGAGATGGGGACACCTGGGAATGGGGTAGAGACTGCTGGGATTGGGGTGGGAACACCCGGGGTTGAGATGGATGGGGACATCAGGATCAGGATTGGGATGGGGATACCTGGGAATGGGGTGGGGACATTGGGATTGAAATGGTGACACCTGGGATTGAGATAGGGATATCCTGGAATTGGGATGTGGACATTGGGATTGGGAGGAGTACACCCAGGAACGGGATGGAGACATCAGGATTGGGATGGGGACACCTGGGAATCGGATAGAGAGTCTTGGGGTTGGGATAGAGACACCTGGGAATGGGGTGGGGATATCAGGATTGGGGACACCTGGGAATGGGATGGGGACATTGGGATTGGGGTGGGGACATGGGGATTGGGATAGGGATATCCTGGAATTGGGATGGGTACACCAAGGAATGGGATGGGGACATGAGGATTGGGGTGGGGACACCTGGGAATGGGATGAGGACACCTGGGATTGGGATAGAGAGTCCTGGGATTGGGATAGAGACCTGGGAAGGGGACACATAACCCCATAAAGGGGTGGAGGCCCCCAGGATTGGGATGGAGAGCCCTGGGACTGGGAAGGAGACCACGGTGACTGGGACTGGGAGCACTGGAACTGGGACGGGGACACCTGGGGCGGTGACACACACTCCTGAGACTGGGACACAAACGCCAGGAAGGGAACACAGATCCCCGGGAGGGGACAGAGCCCCCGTGACAGTGACACAGACAGCAGGGACAGTCGGCAGCCCCTTGGGACAGTGTCCTAGCCCCCAGGACATGGTGACAGTGACATGTCCTTGTCCCCTGTCCCCAGCCCTGAACGAGCCCACCATCGATTACGGCTTCCAGCGGCTGCAGAAGGTGATCCCGCGGCACCCCGGGGACCCCGAGCGCCTGCCCAAGGTAGGGGACAGCGACACCCCGGGACAGGAGGGACACCCCGGGACAGGAGGGACACCCCGGGGACACGGGGATTCCCTGGCACTGCCCCAGGGGCAAAGGGCAGGGAAGGGGTGACAGTTCTTGTGTCCCCCGGGTCTGGCAGGGCTTGGGGCAGGGAGGGATGGAGGGGGGGGGTGGGGTTTGGGACACGGAGGGGTCACTGGGGACACAGAATGGGGACATGGAGGGGTTACTGGGGACACAGAATGGGGACACGGGGGGACCATAGGGAGGACAAAGGGGTGGTCACTGGGGGCACAGAATGTGGGGGCAGGGGGGACACAGGGTCATTGGGGACACAGAATGGGGACATGGGGCGACCATGGGGACGCAGAATGGGGGGGTCAGGGGTGGTGATCAGGAGGGACACAGGAGGGACTTTGGGGACACGGGGGGGACCATGGTGGGGACAAGGGGTGGTCATTGGGGGCACAGAACAGGGAGGGTGGGGGGACACAGGGGCATCACTGGGGACACAGAATGGGGACACAGGGGGGCCATAGGGGGTGGGCTGGTCGTGCAGCGCCCCCTGACCCTCCTGTCCCCTCCCCTGTCCCCTCGCTGTCCCCAGGAGGTGCTGCTGAAGCGTGCGGCCGACCTGGTGGAGGCGCTTTATGGGGTACCCCACAGCAACCAGGTGTGCGGGGACCCCTCTGGGACACGCCTGGGACACCACTGGGACATCCCTGGGAACACCCCCCTCGGTTCCCCCCATCCTGGGACGTCCCCTGGGACCCCCTTGGGGACACCCCTGGGACCCACCACCCTGGGACACCCTCGGGTCCCCCCCTGCCACACCTGGAGGGGGTGGGGGACACAGTCCCCTCCCCAGCCCCCTCGTGGCCCGTGTGTGTCCCAGGAGGTGACATCAGCTGGGACAGTCCCAGCCACCCCCGGCCCATCCTGGGGTCACCTCGGGCTCTGTGGGTGGTGGGGTGACACCAAGGGTGACACCGAGGAGTGGCACTGAGAGGTAATGCCATGGAGCACCATCGAGGGGTGACAATGAGAGGTGACACTGTAGGGTGACACTGTGCTGAAGGGTGACGCTGTGGGGTGGCACAGAGAGGTGACACTGAAGGGTGGCACCACTCTGTGGGGTGACACTGTGGGGTGGCACTGCAGGGTGACATCAAGGGGTGACACTGCGGGGTGGCACCCAGGAGTTACTCTGTGGGGTGGCACCATGCTGGAGGGTGACACTGTGAGGCGACACTACGAGGTGGCACTGCGGGGCGCCGCCCAGAGGTGCCACCAAGCAGTGCCACCCTCACTCGGTGACACCACTGCCGTGTCCCCAGGACGTGCTGCTGAAGCGGGCGGCCGACGTGGCCGAGGCGCTCTACAGTGTCCCCAGGGCCCCCGCGCATGTCACTGTCCCCTCCTTCGGCGGGGGACAGCTCGGCCTCGCCATGGGCGACTCCCCGCAGGGCTCCGAACAAGGTGCGCGGTGGCCTCGGGGTGGCAGGAGGGTTTTTGTCCCCTCCCCGGCGGGTGCCACCTGTGGCTGTCCCCTCAGGGCTCTGACCAAGGTGCGAGGTGGCCTCGGGGTGGTGGGAGGGCTTCTGTCCCCTCTCCAGGAGGTGCCACCCATCCCTGTCCCCTCAGGGCTCCCCATAAGGTGTGTGATGGCATCGGGGTGGCCTCGGGGTGGCGGAAGGGCTTCTGTCCCCTCCCCGGCGGGTGCCACACGTCCTTGTCCCCTCAGGGCTCCCCATAAGGTGCGCGGTGGCCTCGGGGGGTTGTGTCCCCTCTGCGGGCGGTGCCACCGTGTCGCTGTCGCCTCAGGGCTGTGACCAAGGTTCAAGGTGGCCTCGGGGTGCGGGAAGGTTTTTGTCCCCTCCCCGGCGGGTGCCACCCGTCCCTGTCCCCTCAGGGCTCCCCATAAGGTGAGGAGAGGGAGCGGGGACATGGCCAGCTGAGGTGGGATGGTCCTGTCCCTGTCCTTGTCCCCATCCCTGTCCTGGCCCATCATTGTCATTGTCCCTGTCTCTCTCACTGTTCCTGTCCCCATCCCTGTCCCACACCCATCCTTGTCCCTGTCTCTGCCTCTCTTCCTGTCCCCATCCCTGTTCTTGCCCCATTCCTGTCCCCACCCCTGTCCCTGGCCCTGTCCCCATCCCTGTCCTTGTCCCTGTCCCCGCCTCTCTCCCTGTCCCCATCCCTGTTCTGGCCCCATCCCTCTCCTTGTCCCTGTCCCCATCCCCATCCCAGCTCCATCCCTGCCCTGTCCCCTCGCGGTGTCCCCTGCCCCCACCCGAGCCGTGTGTGGCTGTCCCCTCAGTCCTGCCCGCCAGTCCCCCTCTGGGCGCCTCGTCCGTCGCTGTCACCTCGGGCCCGGGCACGGCCACCTCGCCCGGTGGCTTCTCCTTCTCTCCGGTGACGATGATCTCGGCCGTGAAGCAGAAGAGCGCCTTCGCCCCCGTGCTGCGGCCACAGGGGTCCCCCCCGCCCGCCTGCGCCAGCGCCCTGCAAGGTCAGGCTGTCCCCAAGGCCACCAAGGTCTCTGACACCCAGCCCCAGGTGGCTCGTGCCCCATGGAGGGTCTCCAGTGTCACCACACTGCTGATGGCCTGTACCTGGGCATGGTTGGGGCTGCCCTGTGCCACCTGTGTCCCTCTCTGTCCCCACTGTCCCCAAGGTCCCTGACATCCGTTCCCAGCCCCATGGAGGGTCCCCAGTGTCGCCTCTCTGGCTCTCTGGTCAGGGCTCTGCTCTGTGCCACCCCTGTCCCCGTCCACCAGTGTCCCCAGGGTCCCCAAGGTCCATGACATCTGTCCCTGGGTGGCGCTGTCCCACAGAGGGACCTCGGTGTCACTGTAATCCTTGGACCTGCCTAATGTCCTGCCCATGGGCGTGGCTGGAGCTGCCCTGTGCCACTCTGGGGCCTGTCCCCCCGTGTCCTCAGTGTCCCCAACACCCAGCCCGAGTCCCCCTCCCCCACGGAGGGTCCCTGATGTCACCACACTCCCTTCCTGATGTCCCTGCCCGTGTGACGCCCATACCCGGGGTTGTCCCATGCCACCCGCGTTCCTGTCCAGCTGTGTCCCCAGTGTCCCCAATGTCCTCCGGCTGACGCTGTCCCTGCCCTGCCCAGACCCAGCTTTCGAGGACTCGGACAAATTCCACGCTCCGGCGCGGCCGCTCCAGGGATTGGCCTATTCCTAAGGAAGGCGTGTCCAGAGGGGCTCCGGACCCCCCATCCCGCCGGGACAAGGACTGGGGACATCCCTGTCCCCTGTGCCCTCCCCTCAGAGCTGGGCGGAGCCGCCACGCGGAGCGGGATGAGGGGACCCGGCCCCCTGATGTCCCCACCCCCGGTGGCCCCGGTCTGGCCCGGCTGAGGGGGGACTTGGGGCAATCCTGGAATGAGCCAAAATTCCTGGGTTCGGCCTCGGGAAGAGGCGGAGAGAGCCGGGAATGGGACAGAGGAGGGAGCGGGGTGGAGGCGCCGGGATGGGCGGGAGGGGTGGGCCAGGATGGGAGGGATGATCCAAGGTGGGATGGATGCTCCAAGGTGGGATGGATGTTCCAAGGTGGGATGGAAGCTCTGGAAAAGGAAGGATGATCCAGGTGCGATGGATGATCCAGGTGAGATGGAAACTCCAGGATGGGTTGGATGATCCAAGTGGGATGGATGCTCTGGGTTGAGATGGATGTTCCAGGTTGGGATGCGTGATCCAAGGCAAGATGGATGATCCAGGATGGGCTGGATGCTCCAGGTGGGATAGATGCTCCAAGGTTGGATGGATGTTCCAATATGGGATGGATGCTCCGGAAAAGGATGATCCAAGGTGGGATGGAACCTCCATGATGGGTTGGATGATCCAGGGGGATGGATGATCCAAGATGGGATGGATGTTCCAAGGTGGAGTGGATGATTCAGGAGGGCTGGATGATCCAGGATGGGATGAAAGCTCTGGAATAGGATGGATGATCCAAGGTGAGAGGGATGATCCAAGATGGGGTGGATGCTCTGGAAAAGGAAGGATGATCCAAGGCAGGATGAATACTCCAGGATGGAAGGGATGTTCTAGGTGGGATGGAAGCTCTGGAAAAGGATGGATGATCCAGGTGGGAGGGATGATCCAAAGTGGGATGGATGCCCTGGAACAGGGTGGATATTGAGGATTAGAGGGATCATCCAGGAGGAGATGGATGCTCCTGGGCAGGGGGGATGATCTGGAGTGGGATGAATGGATGGATGGATGGATGATAGATGGTGGGGAAGGACGGACGCTCCCGGGAGAGATGGATACTCCAAGGTGGGACGGATGATCCGGGTGGGAATATCCTGGATACCCCAGGACAGGACGGATGCTCCGGTGGGACCTGGCTCCTCCCGCCTTTCCCGGCTCTCTCCCCACTCCAATCCAGAGCCTCACCCACAATTCCAGAATCCGATCCCAGAATCCCAGATCCCGGATCTCCGCCTGTCCAGGATCAGGATCCTGATGCCACCCGGGGTGTGGGGACACCGCGGTCTGTGTCCCCTGCCATTAATTATCGCCATTATTATCGATATTAATGATCAGAATTATTTTGACCACAGGGAGGGGGGAGGTCCCTGGGTGTCCCTGGGGGTCCCTGTCCCCTCCCCCAGCCGGGAATTTTGTACATAAAACGGGAAGAATTCCCAACATTCCCCTTTTCCCCCGCTCGGGGGTGGCTCGTGTCCCTCCCCTCCGTGTCTGTCCCCTCTCGGTGTCACCGCGTGTCCCCCCCACCCCGGGCTGGGGGGTGACCCTCGGGGACAATGTCCCCCCCTCGCGGAGGTGGCGCAGGGCGTGGCCGGGGGCCCGAGTGGGAATTAAAGACCTCGTGGAAAACCTGCGACTCCCGGGATTTGTCACCCCCGGGATGGTGACACCGGTGTCACCCGCTGTCCCCACCCCTTGGGGACACAGCGGGGATATCCCCACGGCCAGCCCCGGCTCATTCCCAACGCCGGAATCCGGGAATGCTCCAGGCGCGGCTCCCGGGAGCTGCCCCAGCCCCGTGTCCCCTCCCCCAGGCCACCCCCGGTCCCCTCCAGCTGCGGTGTCACCTCTTGTCACCTCCCCCCGCCCCCGCGCGCCGGGATGAGCGCAGGAGGAGCTGGAATTAATTGCGTTAATCAAGAAAGGTTAATGAGGAGGTGGCGGTGCCAGCGCGGGCCGGGGGGGGGGAGGCACAGCTGGCACCGGCACGGGGATGGCGACAAAGAGCGGGGACACCGAGCGGCGACACGGGGCTGGCAGCGCGGCTGGGGACACCGCGTGACCCCCGGGGGGACAGCTGGTGACCCCCGTGGGGACGGGCCAGGCGTGCTGGGGATGGGGGTGACACCGTGACCAGCCTGGGGTGGTGGCACCGTGAGTGAGCACAGATGGCACGGGTGTTGGGGACAGTCACGGGTGTTGGGGACAGTCACGGGTGTTGGGGACAGTCACGGGTGTTGGGGACATGCAGAGGTGTTGGGGACAGGGGACATGCAGAGGTGTTGGGGACAGTCATGGGTGATGGGGACATGCAGAGGTGTTGGGGACAGTCATGGGTGATGAGGACATGCAGAGGTGTTGGGGACACACGTGGCACATGTACGGGGACACTCACATGACACATTTTGAGGACACACACAGGTGCTGGGGACAGACACTTGGCACAGGTGGTGGGGACACACTCAGGTGTTGGGGACATGCACGGGTGGGGGGGGCCTCTCAATGTCACAGGTGTTGGGGACACACATGTGGCACTTCCCATGGGGACAGTGACAGGTGGTGAGTTCATGCACAGGCGTTGGGGACATGAAGTGGGGACAGGTAAGTGGCACAGGTGGTGGGGACAGTCACGGGTGTTGGGAACATGCACAGGGTGTGGGGACACCTGGTGGGGACACACACGTGGCACTGGTGGTGGGAGGACACATGGCACACACTGTGGGGACAGTCACGGGTGTTGGGGACATGCACGTGGCGCGGGTGGGTGGGGACACACAGATGGCACACGGGGACACGTGTGGCACATGCCATGGGGACACTCACAGGCGGTGGGGACATGATGGGGACATGCGCACGTTGGGGACAGGTGGTGGCACTTGTCACAGGGACACTCAGGTGATGGGAACTTATCCAGGTGCTGGGGACACGCACGTGGCACACCGTGGGGACAGTCACAGGTGCTGGGGACATGAGGTGGGGACAGGCAGGTGGCACAGGTGTTGGGGACACACATGTGGCATGTGCTGTGGGGACAGTCACAGGTGCTGGGGACACACGTGGCACACTGTGGGGACAGTCACAGGTGCTGGGGACATGCAGCGGGGACACGCCCGTGACACAGGCGGTGGGGACACTCGCAGGGCTTGGGGACGCTCACGCGGCGCAGGGCTTGGGGACATGCACCGGTGGCCCTTCCCATTCCCGTGGGTGCCCTCGGCTTTGGCCGCTACCAAATCCTGAATTTCCCCCAAATCCCGAATTTCCCCCAAATCCCCAGGTCCCAATCCTGGCTCTGCAGGGTTTGGGGTCGTGGCTGATCCTGGGATCTGGGGCCAGGAAAAATGGGAAGGGATAAAGCCAAAGAGGGAAAAGCGGGAATGGAGTTGGATAAACCCAAAGGGGGAAAAGCAGGAATGGGATAAACCCAATGAGGGAAAAGCGGGAATGGGATAAACCCAAAGAGGGAAAAGCGGGAATGAGGGGATGGGATCAGGGGCATATCAGGGAAAAGGGGATCCCAGATTCCAGATCCCATCCAAGTTTGGGGCGGGACTGGGGATCCCAGATTCCAGATCCCAATCCTGTCCTGGTTTGGGGTGAGATCAGGGATCTGGATCCCAGACCCCATCCTGGTTTGGGGCACGATCAGGGATCCCAGATCCCATCCTGGTTTAGGGCAGGATCAGGGATCCCAATCCCACCCCTGTTTGGGGCAAGATCAGGGAACCCAGATCCCAGATCCCATCCCAGTTTGGGGCAGGATTGGGGATCCCAGATCCCAAATCCATCCTGGTTTGGGGCAGGATTGGGGAATCCAGATCCCAGATCCCATCCCGGTTTGGAGCAGGATCAGGGATCCCAGATCCCATCCTGGTTTAGGGCAGGATCAGGGATCCCAATCCCACCCCTGTTTGGGGCAAGATCAGGGAACCCAGATCCCAGATCCCATCCTGGTTTGGGGTGAGATCAGAGATCCCAGATCCCAATCCCATCCTGGTTTGGGGCAGGATCAGGGATCCCGGCTCCCAATCCCACCCTGGTTTGGGGCGGGATCCCAGAGCCGCTTTCTGGGAAAGGCCCGGGCTGGAAAGAATTCCCAAAAATAGCCGGGGGCGGGGCCGTTCCCAGCTGTTCCCGCCGGGAATGCGAATCCCATAACGGGGGTGGGGAACCCAAAATCCCCCTGGGGACACAAAAAGGGGGTTGGGAACCCCAGATTCCCATCCCAGGGAAAACTGGGGAGGTGGGGATCCCAAAATTCCCTCCTTAGGGACCCGGGGGGATTGAGGACCCCAAAATCCCCTTGATGTCCCCAGAGTGGGGTTGGGGACCCGAAAATTCCCTCCCTGGGGACAGTGAGGGAGTGGGAACCCCAAAATCCCTCTAAATGTCTTCTAGGGAGGGGTGAGGACCCCAAAATTCCTGTCTTGGGGACAGTGGGGGGGATTTGGGACCCCAAAATTCCCCTCAGGACACAAAAGGAGGGTTGGAGACCCCAAACAGGGAGGGGTGAGAGACCCCAAAATTCCCTTTTGGGGACACTGGGGGAGTGGGGACACCAAAATCCCTCCCGATGTCCCCAAAGGGGAGGGTGAGGACGCCAAAATTCCTGTCTTGGGGACAGTGGGGGGGATTTGGGACCCCAAAATTCCCCTCAGGACACAAAAGGAGGGTTGGAGACCCCAAAATTCCCTTTTGGGGACACTGAGGGAGGGGGGCAACCAAAATTCCCTCTTGGGGACAATTTAGGGCTGTAGGGACCCCAAAATCCCTCTCGATGTCCCACAGAGGGGGTGGGGACCCCAAAATTCCCACTTTGGGAAAACTGAGGGGGTGGGGACCCCAAAATTCCATCCTGGCGACAATGGGGGGGGGGTGGGGACCCCAAAACCCCTCCCGATGTCCCCAAAGAGGGGCTGAGGACCCCAAAATTCCCTTTCTGGGGACACTGAGGAAGTGAGGACCCCAAAATTCCCTCTTGGGGACAGTTTGTGGCTGCAGTGTCCCCCAAATCCCCCCGATGTCCCCAAGGGGGGGTGGCGCCGCA
The DNA here is from genome assembly GCF_017590135.1 of Pyrgilauda ruficollis. Lineage (NCBI taxonomy): Eukaryota > Metazoa > Chordata > Aves > Passeriformes > Passeridae > Pyrgilauda > Pyrgilauda ruficollis. The sequence continues at coordinate 801,985 of NW_024517096.1, read as the reverse complement.
GCCCCGCCCCTCCCCCACCCCCGGGGCCGGGTCCCTTTAAGGGAGGCGGAGCCTTGGAGGGGGGAGGGGGGAAAATCCCGGGATTTTTTTGGCCTTGGGGGGGGGGGGGGGGAAAAACCCGGGTTTTTTTTTTTTTTTTTTTTTTTGGGAAGGGGGGGGATGCAGAGGGGTGGGGGAGGGGACGATGCTCCGCGTCTTCGTCCTGCGGGCCGAAAATGTCCTCACAGGCGACAGCGACATCAGCGACACCTACTGCTCCTCCACATTCCAAGGTGGGAAGCTCCAGAGGGGGAAAAAAAGCCCCGGGATTTGGGGTGGTTTTGGGGGATTTTTGGGGATTTCGGGGAGATTCGGCCACGCCCGGCTCCGTCCTAAAAGTTGGGATGGGGCTGGAAGAGCCGCGGGTCCCCCCCTGTCCCCGTTGTCGCCGCCACCCCTTTGGCGTCCCCTCCCCATTCCAAAGTGTGAAACTCCAGAGGGGAAAATAATCGGGATTTAGGGGAATTTTGGGGGAGTTTTGGCGGCCCTAAATGTCGGGATGGGGTTGGAAGCGCCGCCGGTCCCCGCTGTCCCCGTTGTCGCCGCCACCCCTTTGGTGTCCCCTCCCCATTCCAGCGTGAGAAGCTCCAGAGGGGCAAAAAAAAAACACCCCAAAATTCTTGTTTGGATAAATTTGAGGGAATTTTGTCCCGAGGAGCTGGGATGTGGCTGGAAGAGCCGCGGGTCCTCGCTGTCCCCGTTGTCGCCGCCCCCTCTTTGGTGTCGCCACCCCGCTGGTGGCACTTGGGGACCCCCCTGAAGCCACCCCCGGTCCCCGCGCGGTGCCGGCGCCGCGGTTATTTTGGGATTTTCCTCAGGGCGGGGGGGAGGGGACGATCCCAAATTTGGGAATTGTCTCTTCTAGGGGTCCCTTCCCGGGGTCCTTTCCCGCTGGGGACAAAAGTGACATTGAGGGGACAAAGGACAAAGTGACGTCACGGGTTGGTTGGTTAGGATTTATTATTATTTTTTTTTAATTGGAAAAAGCGTCTTTTTGGGATTTCCCGGGTGTTCCTGGATGAGGGAGCGTTCCCGGTTTTCTATGGAATTCTCCCGGTGGGGGTGTGGCATTCCCGGTGTTCCGCCCACCCGGATTTGGGGTTTTGGTGTTCCCGGGATTGCGGCATTCCCGAATCCCGGGGCTGGGGCATCCTCTGGCCTTGTAGGATCCCGAAATTCCCAGGGATTTATTTCCCCTCCCTGAGGTTCCCAGCATTCCCACATCCCAGTCCTGGGATATCCTTGGGGTTTCCAGAATTCCTGGGTCCTGATGTTTTGATTTCTCATCCCTGGGAATTGTGGGATCCCAGATTTCCCAGGGATTCATTCCCTATCCCTGAGGTTGCCAGCATTCCCAAATCCCAGGGTTTGGGGGATCCTTGGGGCTCCCAGTATTCCCAGATCCAGGGGTTTGAGGGATCCTTGGGGTTTCCAGAATTCCTGGGATCCAAGGATGTCATTCCCCATCCCTGGGAATTGCAGCATTCCCAGATTCCTGTGCTGGGTCATCCTCAGGCCGTGGAGCATCCCTGAATCCCAGGGATTTATTCCCCATCACTGAGGTTCCTGGAATTCCCAAATTCTGGTGTTTGGGGGGATCCTTGGGGTTCCCAGCATTCCCAAATCCCAGTGCCAGGTTATCCCTGGGGTTTTGAGAATTCCTGGACTCCCAATGATTTAATTCCCCATCCCTGGGGAATTGCAGGATTCCCAAATCCCAGGGATTTATTTCCCATTCCTGGGGTTCCCAGCATTCCCAAATCCCGGGGTTTGGGGGATCCTTGGGCTTTCCAGCATTCCCGAATCCCAAGATTTTATTCCTGGTCCCTGAGGTTTCCAGCATTCCTGAATTCCCAAGGATTTCCTTCCTCATCCCTGGGAATTGCAGCATTCCCAAATCCCGGTGCTGGGTCATCCTCAGGCCTTGGAGCATCCCTGAATCCCAGGGATTCATTCCCCATTTTTGGGGTTCCCAGCATTCCCAAATCCAGTGCCAAGTTATCCCTGGGGTTTCTGGAGCTCCTGAATTTCCAACGATTAAATTCCCCATCCCTGGGAACTGCAGGATCCTCAAATCCCAGGATTTTATTCCCCATCTCTGGGATTCCCAGCATTCCCAAATCCCGAGGTTTTGCCATCCCTGATATTCCCAGCATTCCTGGCTCCCAAGGATTTCACTTCCCACCTCGAATTCCTGGGATCCGGTGATTGATTCCCCATCCCTGGGAATTGCAGCATTCCCAGATTCCTGTGCTGGGTCATCCTCAGGCCGTGGAGCATCCCTGAATCCCAGGGATTTATTCCCCATCCCTGGTGTTCCCAGTATTCCCAAATCCCCGTGTTTGCCCATCCCTGGGAATTGCAGCTTCCCTGAATCCCGGGGATTTATTCCCAACTCCCGCCCTCCCCATCTGCCCCCAATCCCAGCTCTCCTTCCCACGATCCCGGTTTTTTCCCAGCCCCTCCAGGGGCGTTCCCGTGCCGGGAAGGGCCGGACCAGGAAAAGGGGGTGGGAATGGGATCAGGGAGCGGATCCTTATCCCGGCTTTCCCGACGCCGGCTTTCCCGATCCCGGTTTTCCCGATCCCGGCCATGCTCCGCTGCCTGCTCCAAAGGGCTTCCCAACTTCCCAGCCTGGAAAAGCGGGATAAACAAAGCGATCCCGTGGCCAGCCTGACATTCCGAGGTGAGGGAATCCCGAGTTTTGGGGTTTTTTTTGGGAAGGAAGGGAGGGTTTGGAATGTTTTTAGCTGCTTTGGAAGCAGCTCCCAGGAAAATCTGGGACCTGGGAAGCTCCTAAATCCTTGGGAAATCCTTCGCTTTGCACCTTTTATCCCCTTGATCCCAAAGTTTTTAAATCCTCGCTGGAATATCCCTGGGAATTCCATCCCTTTAAATCCTTGAATTCAGCACTGGGATGGATGTGGATAATCCCACACGGAGTAGGGGTTATCCCATTCCCGAGGGATGGATTTCCTGGGAAAACGGAGGGGTTTGTACTCCCAAAATTCCCGCTGGAGGACGGCGCTGCCCTGGCATTTTCCTGGAGTTTGAAAAAATGGGAAGAAATCCCATTTGAAACAAAAATTAGGGAAAAGGACGAGCGGCTCCCGGTCCAGGTTTTCCATTTGGAATGGGGGTGCTGCTGATCCCGTTCCCACCGGGATCCCTCCGGAGAATCCCAGGAGCTCCATCTTCAACCAAATCCCCATCCAGGGCAATTCCAGAGCTCTGAATCCCGGGAAAAATCAGGAACGAGGTGGGAATGAATTTCTGGATGAGGACAAACAGCAGGATGAGTTTTCCTTATTCCCAGAGCCGGGAAGTTTGGCTCTTCCCTGATCCCAAATAGGGAAGGAGTCGCTGAATGGTGCGAAAAGAGCGGAAAACCGGGAATATTTGGAATATCCCGGAGTCTCCCGGGATTTGAGTCACCTCCATTGTTTGGCCTTTTCCTTTTCCTCTTCCCGCGGGGGTCCCTCCCTTGGGATGCGGCGACATTCCAGGAGGGATGAGGGGGGCGTGGCTTTGGGACGGGGGTGGATGCGTTTCCAGGATTGGGAATGTTGGGGGGGGGGGAATCCCGGGATTCCCACCTTCGGCTTTTAGGGGATCCTGGGTAAACTGAGGCACAATCCTGAGATTGTGGGAAACTGGGAATGGAGGGAATGGAATCCCGTTTGGGATCTCCCGTGGCTCTTCCCACCCTGAATTCCCAGTCCTTGGAAACCTTTGGATGCTCCCGGGGAAACTGAGGCACAGCAAGGAAGGGGGTTCCATGGGATTTTCCTGCGCATTTTCCAGCCTGGAAGGGTTGGGGATCCAAGTGGGATCCTGGATCCAATTTCTGCATTCCCAGCCCTGCTTGGGAACAGGGAATGGAGCCTGATCCTGGTTCTGGGAATTCTGGGAATCCTTGGAAGCTCAGCCCCAGCTGAGATGGGAGTTTCATTCTGGGATCCTGATCCTTGGGAAGATCCTGATCCCTGGGAAGATCCCAATCCTGGTTTTTCTCCTTCCAGGTGTCAAGAAGAGGACAAAGGTCATCAAGAACAATGTGAATCCTGTCTGGAATGAGGTGAGAATTCCCAGTCCCTGGATTTATCCCTGTTCCCAGAAAACAGCTCCGAGTCCAGGTGATTCCCTGGGGCTTCTGCCCCATGGAATTTTTGGGATCATTCCCTTTCTGTTCCAGAATTCCAGGCACAATTCCAATCTCTTCCCCTTCCATAAAAGTCTTATCCAGACTTGGCATGAATGTTTCAAGGAATTTCCATGGAATGGGAATTTTTCCAGCAGCTTTTCCCTTCCAGTGCTGTCCTTGTGCTCCCATGGGCCAAAATTCCAAAAAAAAAAGGGAATTCGGTGGGAAAATGGGTGCAGATTTGGGGCTGGAGCTGCTCTCAGGATTTGCTCCTTCCTGGTAATCCCTGGCCAAGGAAAACTTTTTCCCAAGGCAACTTTTCCTGGTGGATTTGCTGGGAAATTTGGCTTTGGAATGCTGTGATTCCGAAGGGGGTTTGGGTTCTCCACGTCCAGATGCTGATCCCAGCCTCTCCCTCCTCTTTTTTCCAGGGATTTGAGTGGGACCTGAAGGGAATCCCGCTGGATCCCGATGCCGAGCTCACCGTGGTGGTCAAGGACCATGAAACTGTGGGAAGAAACAGGTGGGAAAAATTCCAGAGCCGGACAGGGCCCCTTCTCCCTTTTCCCATTCCCGGGATTCATCTGGCTCTTCCCAGACTTTGCGGATTCCCGCTGTGGGATGGCCGTGGGAGGCTGGAGCTGCATTTTTGGGCTGCTTTGCTCGGAATCCGGGGGAAATTCCAGCGTTGGAAGGTCGGGAATACACAGGGGGTGGTTGTCTGGGGACGGACACTTCGGACACTTGGCCGGGATTTGGGAAGCGCTGCCAAGATCACTCCCAAGGCGCCGGCAGGGCCGGGAACGGCGGCGGGAGCGGAGCCTCCGGTTTCCTTCCTCCGGCTGATCCCGGTGCTCCCCCATTCCAGGGGTTCCCCATGGATCGGGGGCTCCTGCTGGGTGAGGAACGAGGGGATCCCGGTGATTCCCGGCCTTTCCTGGCTCTGTGGGGTGGGAGAGCTGCTTGGAAAAGGGAAAAAATAGAGGAAGGGATTTATTTTTAGGGGTGAGAGGTTGGGAATGCGGCCTGGGGCAGGAAGGATCTTGATTCCAGAGCTGGAGCTGAGGCTGGAATTGCTGCTGGGCTGAAATCCAAGGGGGCTGGAATTTGGGGCTGCTCCAACTCCTGGGTGCCCATAAATAGCCACGGGAAAATGGGAGGAGGGTCCAGGATCCCGGAGCAGGAAGATTCCGGCAGACACCTCCCAGGCTGCTCCAAGCCCCATCCCAGCCTGGCCTTGGGCACTGCCAGGGATCCAGGGCAGCCACAGCAAATCTGGGAATTCCAGCCCAGCCCCTGCCCACCCTCCCAGCCAGGAATTCCTTGCCAAGATCCCAGCCCAATCTCCCCTTTGCCAGTGGGAGCCATTCCCTGTGTGCTGTCCCTGCAGGCCTTGTCCCCAGTCCCTCTGCAGCTCTCCTGGAGCCCCTCCAGGGACTCTGAGCATTCCCTGGATTTTTCCCTTCTCCAGGAGAACATTCCCAGCTCTCCCAGCCTGGCTCCATCTCCATGGCCTCCTCTGGACTCCCATCCCTGGCTCTGGAATGGTTTGGATGCCCTTGGAGCAGCCCTGAGCCCTCTCCCTATTTCCCGCAGGTTTTTGGGAGAATCCCGCGTGCCGCTCCGGGATGTTCTGGGCACTCCCAGCCTGGCGGCCTCGTTCAACCTCCCCCTGCTGGACTCACGCAAGGAGAGCACCGGGGTGAGTGCCCGGCTCCCAGTTTGGGACCAGTTGGGGCTCCCAGTCTGGGACCAGTACAAATCATGGCATGGCCAGGAATCCTCCCAGTTCGGGACCAATTGGGGTTCCCAGTTTGGGACCAGTACAAGTCATGACATAGCCAGTTTGGGCTCCCAGTTTGGACCAGTACAAGCCATGGCGCGACCAGGGGGGCTCCCAGTTTGAGACCAGTTCGGGCTCCCAGTTTGGACCAGTACAAGCCATAGCATGACCAGGAATCCTCCCAGTTTGGGACCAGCTGGGGCTCCCAGTTGGGACCAGTATGAGCCATGGTATGGCCAATTTGTGCTTCCAGACGGGACCAGTTGGGGCTCCCAGTTTGGGACCAATATAAGCCATGCCATGGCCAGCTGGGGCTCCCAGTTTGGACCAGTACATGCCATGGCATGACCAGGAATCCTCCCAGTTTGGGACCAGCTGGGGCTCCCAGTTGGGACCAGTAGAAGCCATAGCATGGCCAGTTGGGGCTCCCAGTTTGGGACCAGTCTGACCAATGTCCCTCCCAGTGGCAGCTCCCAGTTTGAGACTAGTCTGAATCCCTTCCCTCCCAGTTTAATCCCAGTCTGAGCCAGATCCCTCCCAGCCTGATCCCAGTTTGAGTCCTGTCCCTCCCAGTCTGATCCCAGTTTGAGTCCTGTCCCTCCCAGTTGAAGCTCCCAGTTTGACACCAGTCTGAATCCCTTCCCTCCCAGTTTGATCCCAGTTCTCCCATCCTGGCCTCTCTGACACTCATTCCCTGTTTTCCAGGCTTCCCTGTTCCTGCAGGTGTCCTACATCCCTCCTCCGGGCGCTATCCCGCTTTTCCCACCTCCAGCCCCTCCGGAGCCGGCCCCGGCTGCAGCCGAGCTGGACACGGTTACCGGTAACCACAACCGCTCCCCATCCCGGTTTTTGGAATCCAAACCCATTCCCAAATCCCACATTTCCCTTCTCCCGCCGGGCAGAGACGGCTGGAGAGGAGGACACGGAAGATCCGGAGGCCACGGCGGACACGGACCCCTCGGCGTCCTCAGGAGCACCGGGCTCGGAGCCGCCCTCATTCCCAAGGAAACCACCCGGGAATCACATCCAGGGGGTGAAGAGGAGGAGGCGGAGCTCTCCCAAAAAACCTTTATCCAACAAACCACAGGATTTCCAGGTGGGATGAACTGTTCCCATAAAATCCTGCAGGTTGTTCTGGTGATTCCTTGTCCTCCATCCCATGGAATGATCCTGGTGATTCCCTATCCTCTATCCCGTGGGATGATCCTGGTGACTCCCTGTCCTCCATCCCATGGGATGATCCTGGTGATTCTCATCCTGGTGATTCCTCATTCTCCATCCCTAGGGATGATCCCGGTGATTCTCTGTCTTCCATTCTGTGGGATGATCCTGGTGATTCCCTGTTCTCCATCCCATGGGATGATCCCGGTGATTCCCATCCCGCTGATTCCCTGTCCTCCATCCCATCCTAGATCCGGGTGAGGGTCATCGAGGCCCGGCAGCTTCCCGGGATCCAGATCCGGCCGGTGGTGAAGGTGACGGTGGCTGGACAAACCCGGAGAACGCGGATCCGGAAAGGGAACAGCCCCTTCTTCGATGAGGTCAGTGGGAATTCCCACTCCAACGATTCCTGGGAGAGGCTGGCATATGGGAATGCACTCTGGGGGGAAAATTGGGATAACGCCTCATCCTCATCCCGGTTTTCCACAGACTTTTTTCTTCAACGTCTTCGAGTCCCCATCGGAGCTGTTCGATGCTCCTATTTTCCTCACGGTGAGTGTTGGGAAAACCTGGAATTCTCCCCCTCCCAGGGAAAGCCCCCCCACCGTTCCCCACGATCCTCCATCCCAGCAGGATTTGGGTTGGATCACCCATTTTACCTCATTTTCAGGTCGTGGATTCTCGATCGTTCCGCACGGATTCGGTGATCGGGGAATTCCGGGTAAGATCCCATCCCCTTTTCGCGGTGTTTCCTGTTCTGGATGAACTCTGGAATCTTCTTTTCCTTTAATCCCGCAGATGGATGTGGAGACCGTTTACTCCGAGCCAAGTGAGCCTTGGGAAACTCCTTTGGTTTTTTGGGAAATGCACCCACACATCCCAGCTCTTCCACAGTGGAACCCCAAATCCATGACCATGGAATCCTGGAATGGTTTGGGTGGGAAGGGACCTTAAGGATCATCTGGTTCCATCCAGGGAAAAATTCCACCACCCCACGTGGATCCAAGTCCATCCAACCTGGCCTTGGATACTTCCAGGGATGGAGCATCCACAACTTCTCTGGGAATTCTGTTCCAAGACCCCTCCCTCTTCCCTGGTCCCCTCTTGGGAAAGGAACTGAAATATTCCCTTATCCCGTTCCATGATTTTCATTTAAACCCCACCCAGGAGCATCCCTGACCTCCCTGCACGTCCAAGGAGTAATTCCCAGTTTTCCATGTTTTTCTGCAGAACACGCTTTCCGCAGGAAGTGGCTGCTCCTCTCGGATCCAGAGGACTTTTCCGCGGGAGCCAAGGGCTACCTGAAAGTCAGTGCCTGCGTGCTGGGGCCTGGAGATGAAGCTCCCGTGAGTATTCCTGCTGGGAATGGGGGGACATTCCAGCCCTGGGGCATTCCAGCTCTGGGGCATTCCAGCTCTGGGATAGTTCAGCTCTGGGATATTCTGGCCAAGAGCCACCAGCTGCCATGGCCATTCCCAGGGAAGATGTGCTTGGATTTTCCTCTGTTTTGGGGGAAAAGTGCTGCATTTTCTCATGGAATCATGGAATGGGTTGGGATGGGGGAGATGTTAAATCCCGTCCCGTTCCAGCTTAGAGACACTTCCCACTGTCCCAGGTGGATCGGAATGGTTTGGTTTGAAGGAGACCTTAAATCCCAGCCCATCCATGTTCAGGGACACCTCCCACTATCCCAAGTTGCTCCAAACCCATCCAACCTCGCCTTGGACACTCCCAGGGATGGCAAATCCACCCAGCCTCTCTCGTTTGGGATTTTCCTGCTCATTCCCGAATCCGGGGTGACTTTTCCCGTCATCCTCTTCCCACAGCTGGAGAAGAAGGAGGTGGCCGAGGACAAGGAGGACATCGAGGCCAATCTGCTGCGCCCCACCGGGGTCACCCTCAGGGGGGCCCAGTTCTGCCTCAAGATCTTCAAAGCCGAGGATTTGCCCCAGAGTAGGTTTTTCCCTCAGATTCCTTGGAATCGTGACATTCCAGGCAGGAATTAGGGCCCGGAGAAGGGAATGATCCATATTGCAATCCAAGGATATCGGGCAGTTTTATGGGAGAGGAGTTTCTTACTGGTCCGAACTGGTTTTATCCCCCTGCTTTTCCCGCCTGGAGAGTGTCTCCTCCATGGGAATGCTCATCCTGCTGGTGGGACAGCTGTGACCCTCTGGATGCTGTGGAATTCCACGGATTTTGGCATCTCCCTCTTTTTCCAGTGGATGATGCTGTCATGGACAATGTCCGGCAGATCTTCGGCTTCGAGAGCAACAAGAAGAACCTGGTGGATCCCTTCGTGGAAGTCAGCTTTGCCGGGAAAACGGTCAGCGGAGGGGGATCCTCTGGAATTCTGGGAGTGGCAGTGGGAGGAACCCGCGGCTGGGATAAGAGCGGGATGATCTTGGGATTGGGAATGGCAGCAGAACATTCCTTCCCAGATCTCTGGGATTGGGATTTGAGTGGGATGTCCTCAGGACTGGGATGGCAACAGGGTGTTCCCGGGGCTGGGTAACAGCAGGATAATCCTGGGATTGGGAATGGCAGTGGGATGATCCTGGGATTGGGAATGGCAGCAGGCTGACCTCTCATGGTCCTCAGGGTTGGGATGGCAGCGGGACATTCCCACCCAGGTCTTTGGGATTGGGAAGGCAGCAGGATATCCTTGGTATTGGGATTTCAGTGGGATGGTCCCTCCTGGATCTCTGGAATTGGGATTTCAGTGGGATATCCTTGAGGCTGGAATGGCAGTGGGACAGTTCCTCCCAGATCTTTGGGATTGGGATTTTAGCAGGATATCCTTGGGGTTGGGATGGCAGTGGGACATTCCCTCTGGATCCGTGGGATTGGGATTTCAGTGGAGTGTCCTTGGAGCTGGAATGGCAGTGGGACATTCCCTGTGGATCCCCAAGCTTGGTCCTGGAATGAGGAAATTTGGTTTTTGAATTTGGTCTTGAATGAGGGAATTTGGTCCTGGAATGTGGGAATCTGGTCTTGGAATGGGGAAATTTTCTCCTGGAATGGGACAAAAGTGATCCCACTGGTCCCAAGGCGGGAAGATCCCTGGGAAATCTGAAACATCCTCTGCCTCCTGCACCAGGGGGTTTAAGAACCCCATGGAATGGGGGAAGGATTTTAGGGAATCTGAGGCTGGATTTTGTGGAACCTGAGGCTGGATTTGGGGGAATCTGAGGCAGAATTTTAGGGAATCTAAGGCTGGATTTTGAGGAGCCCGAGTCTAGATTTTAGGGAATTTGGGACTGGATTTTAGGGAACTTGATTTTAGGCCAGATTTTGAGGACCTTGAGACTGGATTTTGGGAACCTGAAGCTGGATTTGGGGGAATGTGAACCTCAACTTTTGGGAATCTAAGGCTGGATTTTGGGGAACCTGAGGCTGGATTTTAGGGAATCTGAAGTTGGATTTGGGGGTATTTGAGCCTCAGCTTCTGAGACTCTAAGGCCAGATTTTAGGGAATCTGAAGCCGGATTTTAGGGAAGCTGAGGCTTCCCAGCTCCATGAATTGGGCCAACAGCCGCTTTCCTGGGACAACACCAGCTTTTCCTTCTTCCCATCCCTTCCTTCCAGCTCTACTCCCGGATCCTGGAGAAAAACGCCAACCCCCAGTGGAACCAGTGCCTGACGCTGCCGGCCATGGTGAGCACATGGTGTCCCCAAGGTCCCCTCCCGGTGTCCCCAGCGCCACTCACCCTCTTCCCGTATCCCTTTTCCCAGTTCCCTTCCATGTGCGAGCGGATGAGGATCCGTGTGACCGACTGGTGAGCGGGAAGGGCACTCCCAGTGCCCGGAGTGGTGGGATGGGCATGGGGACATTCCCCCCCCACCACACTCCCCAGAGTGACAATGTCACCTCACAGGGACCGTCTGACACACAATGATGTCATCGGCACCGCTTTCCTCGGAATGTCCAAGATTTCGGCCCCTGGCGGGGAGCTGGAGGGTAAGGGCGGGAAGCAGGCCGGGATTTGGGATGCATGGCCTTGGAGGAGCTGCATGGCGTGGCTGGAGGTTGGTGGTGGCTTTGGGGATGTCACAGCTGTCACTGTCCCCACCTGGGGACACAGGATGGGGTCCTGCGGTCACTTTGAGCTGTGCCCCCTTTCCAGATTGGATCCAACCCCTCTGGATTTAGGATTTGGTGGATTCTTGGGAATGGGGGAAAGAAGTTTCAGGTCCGTGGTGTGGTTGGATGTTGGTGGTGGCTTTAGGAGTGTCACAGCTGTCACTGTCCCTTCCTGGGGACACAGGATGGGGTCCTGGGGTTGCTCCAAGCTCTGCCTCATTTCTGGATGGATCCAACCCCTCTGGATTTAGGATTTGGTGGATTCTTGGGATTTGGTGGATTCTTGGGAATGGGGTCCATGGCGGGGCTGGAGGTTGGTGACACGTGGTGGTGGTGGCACTGCTGCTGGCAGCCACGCCCCTCTGAGGTGTCCAGCCCACTGAGGTGACATTTAGGGGCTGTCACAAGGTGGGAATTCCCATCCAGCCCATGCTGTTCCAAATCCCGGGAATTTTCTGAGGGTAAGGACCCCCAGGTGTGGCAGGGCTTAGCTGGATGTCACTGTCACTGGTGCCAGGTGGGAGGGTGGGAATTTGGAACATGGCTTTGGACCTGCTGAGGGCTTGGAGCTTCCACCTGCATGAGCTTTTCCTGCTGCCAGTGCTTCCGTGGAATCTGCGATCCCAGTGGGAATTCTGCACGTGGTTTTGTGACCTGCATGTGAGCTGTAGGGACATGGGATGGCCACGTTGGAAAAAGCTTGGAGCACGCTGGGATACTGGGATGTGTCCCTGCCCATGGAATGGGATGAGCTTTACGGTCCTTCCAAGCCATTCCATAACTCCATGGATCAGGACATGATCCAGAGGCTCCACCCTTGTCCCACCTCCAACACTGTCCAGTCCCTCTTCCCAATCCCAACACAGATCCTGGGATGGGCTGGAGAGAGAGACAGAGAGGCTGGGAGGGAGGATGGGAATGGTGGGATCCAGGATTGGCATCTCCCCACCGCTGGCATCTGCTTGATCCCAAGGAAATGCCTGGGAATGCAACTCAGGGATGCTCCAATCCCGCTCCACCCCAATCCCACAGCCTCTGGAATTGTCCAAGGCCAGGTTGGACAAGGCTCAAAATGACCTGGGATGGTGGGAAGTGTCCCTGGATGCACCTGAATGGGCTTTAAGGTCCCTTCCCACCCCAACCATTCCATGATTCCATGATTCTCTAATTCCTAGATTCCATGATTCCGTAATTCCTTGATTCCGTGAAAAACCTCTCCCTTTCTCTCTCTGTCTCTCCGCACTAAAACCCGTGGGAATCTCCCCCCTCATTCCCATCTCCATCCCTTTTCCATGCTCCTCTTCCAATCTTCCCAACCTCTCTCCCTCTCTTTGTGCCTCAGATGAGTTTCCTGCTCCTGTGAAGCCTCTGAAACCCTCGGACCGTACGTTCCCAGTAACATCCCAGTTTTCCAGCGCCTCCTGGGACTGGTTTTACTGGTTCCGCTCTCTGGACTGGGGGAGGATCAGCTGGGATGAGTTGGGCACCTTGGGAAAAGGGAATGGCTCTGGTTTGGCCCTTTGGGGATTCCCGGGATGCTGTTGTGTTGGGAATGTGGAGCCAGCCGGGTGCACGGAGCTCAGGGCAGGATTCCCGCTCAAAAATCCATAAAAATAAGTGTTTCTCCTCATGGAATCACAGGATTGGAAAATCCCTCTGATCCATTGGCTCCCAAGGCCACCCCGTATCCATGTTGCCAAGTGCCACATCCTCAGGGATGTTCAGTCCCTCCAGGGATGGGGACAGCCCTTTCCAGGAAGGAATTTTCCCAGAAATCCAACCTAAACCTCTCTTGGCACATCCTGAGGCTCTTTCCTCTCTCCTGTTGCTCTTACTCTTGTCCAACCCCTCTCTGACCTTGCCCTTTTCCATGGGGACTTTTCCCAGGATTGGGAATTCCCAGGATTCCGCACCACACCCTCCGTATCTTTCTCCTGCTCCAAGGTGAGGTCGTGAGATTCAAAATGAATGGAAATTCCAGGATTTTGGTGGCCTTCAGCTGTGTGATCCCTGTGATCCTACAGCGAGCGTGACGCGTTCCCAAGGTGTCTTCAGGAATCCCTAATCCCTCTTTTCCCTGCCATTCCCAGTGGATGACGGGCTGGGATTCCTGCCAACATTCGGGCCCTGCTACATCAACCTCTACGGCAGCCCCCGGGAATTCACCGGATTTCCCGATCCCTACGAGACGCTCAATTTGGGAAAGGTGACATCGGCTGCTTCCCGGCGCATCCCAAAATAACCTCCGGCTCCTCTTTTCCCAAAAAAAGCTGCTTCTAACCCAACCTGGCTTTGTCATCAGGAGCCTGCACTGTGTTTCCCACTCCTGGCTATTCCTGCTAACGCCTCCTGATCCTGCTCTGCTCCCAAAATTCCACTTCGGAAGCGCAGCTGCTTCTAACCCAACCTGGCTTTGTCATCAGGAGCCTGCGCTGCGTTTCCCACTCCTGGTTATTCCTGCTAACGCCTCCTTAACCCAGCTCTGCTCCCAAAATTCCACTTCGGAAGCGCTGGCTGGAATTCTTTCCCCGATCCCGCTACTCCGCGATGAAGCGCCTTGGAAGCAAAGGCAGAGCTTGGCCTCGGGAAGGGAATTCCAGGATCCTGACTCCTCTTCCTGGTCTATCCCAAGGGCGAGGGAGTCGCGTATCGGGGCCGGATCCTGGTGGAGCTGGAGACCAAACTGGTGGAGCACATGGAGCAGAAAGTGGAGGAGATTCCTGCCGATGACATCCTGAGGGTGGAGGTATTGGAATTTCTGGAAAATCTCTTGGATTGTGGGACACAAGGAAGGGATGTAGGCCATGGGTGGGGGTTGTCCCATGGTCTGTGAGCTCCTGGAGGGGTCTCCTGCTGGATTTCCATCCCAAAGTATCCAGGTTGGTCTATCCGAGCTGGTCATGGTGAGTGTGGAATTGTGGGATCATGGAATGGTTTGGTAGGAATGGACCTTGAAGCTGATCCTGTTCCATGGCAGGGACACCTCCCACTACCCCAGGTTGCTCCCAGCCTCAATGTCCAACCTGGCCTCGGGCACTGCCAGGGATCCAGGGGCAGCCACAGCTGCTCTGGGAATTCCAGCCCAGCCCCTGCCCACCCTCCCAGCCAGGAATTCCTTGCCAAGATCCCAGCCCAATCTGCCCTTTGCCAGTGGGAGCCATTCCCTGTGTGCTGTCCCTGCAGGCCTTGTCCCCAGTCCCTCTGCAGCTCTCCTGGAGCCCCTTCAGGCCCTGCCAGGGGCTCCAAGGAATCTCCCATGACGTTGTGGGAGATTGCCCTTCATTCCGGCTCTCTCAGATTTCCTCATTTGGCTCCTTTTCCATGAGAAGTTGCAGCCTCCTCTTCCATCTGGTTTTCCTAAAATTCCCCTAAGATTCCCGTGCTGCAAAGTTTGTTATTCCCCTTGTAAGAAAATTCCCATCCTGGTATCACTGAGGTTGGAGAATCCCTCCAAGGTCATCCAGTCCAAGCCGTGCCCGATGCCCACTTTGGCACTGAGTGCCACATCCAGGAATTCCTTGGACACCTCCAGGGATGGGCACTCCAAACCTCCCTGGGCACTTCCAAGGCCTGACCACCCTTTCCATGGGGAAATTCCTGCTGATGTCCACCCTGAGCCTCCCCTGGCCCAGCCTGAGGCCATTCCCTTCTATCCTGTTTTTCCTTGGGATCAGATCCCAACTCCCACCTGGTTCCAACCAGTCAGGGAGTTGTGCAGAACCAGAAGGTCCCTCTGGATCCTTCTTTTCTCTGGGATGAGCCCCTTCCCAGCTCCCTCACCTTTTCCTGGTACTCCAGCCCCTTCCCAACTCCCTCAGCTTTTCCTGGTTTTGCAGCCCCTTCCCAACTCCCTCAGCAACTCCCCAGGATTTACCCTCCAGCCTCTTCTGGCTCCACCTCCCGGAGATCATTGCCAGCATCTCCTCCACGTCCAATTCCCGTTCCTATTCCAGAAATACCTGCGCCGACGGAAATATTCCCTCTTTGCCGCCTTCTACTCGGCCACCATGCTGCAGGGCGTGGACGGCGCCATCCAGTTCGAGGTCAGCATCGGGAATTACGGCAACAAGTTCGACACCACCTGCCTGCCCCTGGCCTCCACCACCCAGTACAGCCGGGCCGTCTTTGATGGTGAGCACGGCACGGATTCTGTCCTCCGGGATGATCCAAACCCAGCTGGTGGAAGAGAACCCTGGAATTATGGAATGGGTTGGGATGGAAGAGGCCTTAATTCCCTGCCTGTTCCAGCTCAGGGACTGCTATCCCAGGTGGATCCAACCCCAGTGTCCAACCTGGCCTTGGGCACTGCCAGGGATCCAGGGGCAGCCCCAGCTGCTCTGGGAATTCCAGCCCAGCCCCTGCCCCCCCTCCCAGCCAGGAATTCCTTGCCAAGATCCCAGCCCAATCTCCCCTTTGCCAGTGGGAGCCATTCCCTGTGTGCTGTCCCTGCAGGCCTTGTCCCCAGTCCCTCTGCAGCTCTCCTGGAGACCCTTCAGGGACTCTGAGGATTCCCCGGATTTTTCCCTTCTCCAGGGGAATGTTCCTAGCTCTCCCAGAACAGAGGGGCTCCAGAATCCTGGAATGGTTTGGGTTGGAAGTGACCTTAAATCCCATCCCATTCCCGTCCCATCCATGGGCAGGGACACCTCCCCACTATCCCAGGTTGATCCAAACCCATCCAACCTGGCCTTGGACACTTCCAGGAATCTCCCAGAGCAGAGGAGCTCCAGAATCCTGGAATGGTTTGGGTTGGAAGTGACCTTAAATCCCATCCCATTCCCGTCCCATCCATGGGCAGGGACACCTCCCCACTATCCCAGGTTGATCCAAACCCATCCAACCTGGCCTTGGACACTTCCAGGAATCCAGGGGAAGCCAGAAGTTGTGTCCAAGTGTTCCTGCTGAAGGTGTCCCTGCTTGGACCAGACAACCCCAGAGGGTTGTCCCATCTCAGCCATGGGGAATTTGTGTCTGGGAAGGAGCAGGAAAGCTGGGACCTCTCTCGGCTTCATGAGGTGGTTTTTGGGAGCACCTTTTTCTGGCCTTTCCCTGGTTTCCATCTCCTCCCACCAGGAATGTTGAGCTGGTGTCTGGCCTCGCTGGCAGAGCCGCGGAGTCAGATCCTGTTGGATCTTAGTGGGATCTCAAGGATTTGGGGAACACCATTCCCATCATTCTCCCAAACACTTTCCGAGGCGAATTCCCATCCCAATCGTGCTCTTCTCCCTTCATCCCTGCTCCCGAGGGGTGTATCCCGTTATCCCAACATCCCGAGGTGACGCCGTGCTGTCCCCCAGGCTGTCACTACTATTACCTGCCCTGGGGGAACGTGAAGCCAGTGGTGGTGCTCTCCTCCTACTGGGAGGACATCGGCCACCGCACGGACGCCCAGAACCTCCTGCTGTACGGAGCCGAGCGGCTGGTGAGTGACCGGGGACATCCCTGGGGACACCGGGAGGGGATAGAGGCCACCTCTAGGTGGGGAGTGTCTGGTGACACAGCCGTGTGTATCCACTGGATGAGGAATTCATGGAGTCGTGGAATGGTTTGGGTGGGAAGGGAACTTAAATCCCACCCAGTCTCACCCTGTTCCATGGGCAGGGACACCTCCCACTGTCCCAGGCGGATCCAAGCCTCAGTGTCCAACCTGGCCTTGGGCACTGCCAGGGATCCAGGGGCAGCCACAGCTGCTCTGGAAATTCCAGCCCAGCCCCTGCCCACCCTCCCAGCCAGGAATTCCTTGCCAAGATCCCAGCCCAATCTGCCCTTTGCCAGTGGGAGCCATTCCCTGTGTCCTGTCCCTGCAGGCCTTGTCCCCAGTCCCTCTGCAGCTCTCCTGGAGCCCCTTCAGGCCCTGCCAGGGGCTCTGAGCTCTGCCTGGAGCCTTCCCTTCTCCAGGGAACATTCCCAGCTCTCCCAGAGCAGATGGGCTCCAGAATCCTGGAATGGTTTGGTTTTGGAGAAACCTTAAATCCCATCCCATTCCATGTTCAGTGACACCTTCCATGATATCAGGTTGCTCCAAGCCCCATCCAACCTGGAGACAATTCCAGTGATCCAGGGGCTGTCTTTCAGCTCCTGAGCGATTTCTGAGATTTCCTGTTGGATTTCCCTGTTGGTTCCCCTGGAGCTCCATCTGGATGCAGATCCCTGGTGGGACCCAGGGTGGCATCTCTGATCCTTAGGGGTTTCCTCTTGCTGGGAATATCCTGGGAGCGGGATGGGGTTCCGGGTGGTTCCTCAGCTCCTGATCCCCACTTTTCCTGCAGGAAGCAAACCTGGAGAAGGTCCATGTGGCTCTGAAATCCAACCGCTCTCCGGTTGAGCTGGAGGCCCTGGGATCCCAACTGCTCGATGACGTCATTGCTGACTGCAGGTACTTTGGGAATTCAGGATGGGAAACTTTTTCTGATGTATCTTCTTGGTCTTGGAATGGAACACTGCCTCTGCCCCTTTTCTCCTTTTTTCTCCCCCCTTTTTCCTCCTCTTTTCCCCATTTTTCCCTCTCTTTTCCTATTTCTCCTAATTTTTTCCACTTTTTCCCCCTTTTTCCCTTCTATCCCTTTTTTGTTTGTTTCCTCCTTTTTCCCCACCTTTTTTCCTTTTTTCTATTTTCTCTCCCTCCTTTCCCACTTTTCCCCCTTTTTCTCTCTTTTCCCCCCTTTTCCCACTTTCCTTTTATTCACTTTTCCCTTTTATTTCAGTTTTTCCTTTTCCCTGTTTTTCCTTTTTCCGCCTCCCCCCTTTCCCCTTTTTTGCTTTCTTTTTGCCTTTTCCCCTTCCCCTTTTTTTCTATTTCTTTATTTTCTCCCCTTTTCTCCCTCTCTCCCTTTAAATCTTTTTCCTTTTCTCCCCTTTTCCCTACTCCCCTTTCCTTTTTTTTTGTTTTTCCCCCTTTTTCCTGTTTTTTCTTTTTCCTCTTTTGCCCTCTTTTTTCTCCTTTTGCCCTCTTTCCCCCTTTTTTCCTTTCCCCCCTTTTCTCCCTTGTTTCTCTTTCCCCCTTTTCCTCTCTTCCCCTTTTTTCCATTTTTCCCATTTTTTCCTTTTTTTCTGCCTTTTTCCCCCTTTTATTCCCTTTCCCCCTTTTCACCCTTTTTGCCTTTTCCCCCCGTTTTTCTTTTTTCCCTTTTCCCCTTCCCCCCTCCTTTCCCCCCCCC